>NW_011499945.1:24797-112573 GCF_000495115.2 Populus euphratica | reverse complement strand
ACATTGATGTTAACACATCATTAACAACATTTTAGTTTTTGTATTTAAGAAATATTTTTTACAGATATTAATATTTTTTTAGTTTTTTTATTTTAAATTAATATTTTTTTAATATTCTTTAATTATTTTAATATACTGATATTAAAAATATTTTTTAAAAAATAAAAATAATATTATTTTAATATATTTATAAATAAAAATATTTTAAAAAATAATTATAACCATGCTCTTAAATATATCATTGTCAACAACCTTTTTTTTAATTTACGTGGGGTGTCCGGACCAGTTTGCGCGCACCACGACTAATCTTCACGGCCTATTGAATACCCTACAAACCCAGTAGGCATGTAAGGCACCGCAGGAGTGACAGGCGTACACGCCAGGGTTCGAACCCAAGTGCAGTGAAAGGAAATAAGTCCCTTCCACTAGGCCAAGCACTGAAATACATCAGTTAACAACCTTAATCCACTAAGAAGAATATTCTTTGCATTGTTAGCTGAAATATACTTTTGATAATCTTTTATTCGTTTTAAAAGCAAATAATTTTAAAAGAGGTCTTGTTATTTAAAAACATGAATAATTGTAAAAATATTCTTATAATTTAACATCAATTTCATTTTCTCTGTATATTTTTGTTTTTATTATTTAATTCAGAATGTAAAATATAATTTAATAAAGTATAGAGAGAAAATCAAATTAAGATCAAATTATTAAAGAGTTTTTGTAATTGTTCAATAAAAATATCATTTGTACTTTGACAATTGACGCTCCACTAATTTATAAATCCACACCAACTATATAGGCCCCCGTAATGGAGTATTTATTGACTAACAATGCAATTTAATTCTATTTTTAGTTGATGCGACCGAGAGATTAATTAAATATCATGTATGGCGTTTGCTTTATTGGATACCTGAGGTGTCAAATCCTTCATCCATCCTAATAAATTTAATAATTATACATTGAAATCTTTTATTTGCAGTAGGGCAGGCGGTGGAGGTGGCATTAACGATCCTTTTTAAGCCTCCATTTCCTATTGCGTTTTGAATGGGGAAGGGTAAATTTTTAAATTTTTTTATTTTAAATTTAATTTTTTTATGTTTTTTATTAATTTTATTTTAAAATATTTAAAATATATTTAAAATATTTTTTTAATATATCTCGATATAAAAAACTATTACTATCGTATTCCTAAATATACTAATGCCAGTCTACTTCTCGCAACTCACAACACATAATCAGGGTTAACGGTCTGTTTATTTTTATATTTTAAAAATATTTTTTAAAAAAACTAATATTTTTATTTTTTTATTTTAAATTAATATTTTTTGATGTATTTTAACATGAAAAATTACTAATATCACATTTTAAAACATGCTAGTACTAATCTACTTGTCACAGTCATAGCACTCTTTTTGATTTTGTATTTTAAAAATATTTAAAAAAATTATTTTTTTTATTTTTTTTTTATTTTTTATATATTTTTAGATCATTTTAATATATTAATATCAAAAATAATATTTTAAAAATAATTATAACAACACAAACACAGAACATCAAATATAAGAGACCATCAACAACTCCTATCAATGGGAAATTTCCCTTTTATCACACCACATAGTTTTCTTTTATGATGATTTAGAAATAGAAAACGGACAATGCCGTGGAGATAGTCGCACTCCTAATTATTATAATCTCTTGTCTGGATGACACAAGCATCTAATATTCCAACATATTTTCAGTTTCTTCGAGACAAAATCCAATTCACTCATCACGTTATTTCCTAACTCAACTGCATGATCGAAAAGCAGAAATTGAGTGATATGAAATAAACATCATGACCTTAACACACACGCAAACCCTAATCTGGCTCATAACTCGGTTAAAAAACAGAGTTACTATTTAAAAAGATTAATCAATAAATATTATTATTTTATTTAAAAAAATTAAAATAATACTGTTTTTTAATAAAACTAAACAAGGTTTTGACTTTTTTGAAAATTGGCTCAGCAAGCTAGTTCCGAGTCGGTCCAACCATGGTCGGCCCAACCATGGAGCTGAATTTTTTTTTTTTTTGATTTACATGGGGTGTCCGGGCCAATTTACGCGCACCACGACTAATCCTCACGGTCCACTGAACACCCTGCAAACCCAGCAAGCAGGTAAGGCAGCGCGGAGCTGACAGGCATGCAACTCCAAAGCTTGAACCCGTGACAGCAGAAGGCACAAGACGCCATTCCACCGCTGGGCAGTTGCCTTGGGTGCGGAGCCGAATTTAATATTATCGGTGCAGACATACCAAAACCGATATAAAAGACTGTTTTTATATAAAAGCGAAACCGCCCAAGCAACGTGGAATTGACGCCGCCCAAGCAATAAATAAGCTTGTAAGAAAAACATGAGCACTATAAAACAACATCCTCAACAGCATAATAATAAACTAACAACGGCAACAAATGCAGTCAAACAGAGCCATGGGGCATGTTAGCCCTACAACGTGGAGTACCTACTTTCGATACACTCCTCTCTCTCTCTCTCTCTCTCACGTGACTTGAAAATTTTTGCCCACGAAGAAAAGAAAAATTAATATTATAATAGACACATTTCTTCACCGATGATGCTGGCAGGTCTGGTTGGTACTGTAGTTGAATTATGTTTTCTTTTTTAAAAAATTTTAAATTAATTTTTTGATGTTATTAGATTATTTTTAATGGGGTGATATGAAAATAAATTTTATAAGTAAAAGAAATATTATTTTAATACTAAAATCATTTTAAAAGACTGCCGTAATGCTAAATAAGCCCATAACCAAAACGCTGTGTTTTGTGGTCCCCATCAATCAGGAACGGGAGGGAAAACAGTGGGGAAGTACTGTAGCTATCATGGGAACCAGCTCATTTTATCTTTTCTCCCTTCTTTCTTTCCCTCCATGAACAGAACAAGAGGTCCTTATCCAGGACATTGTCTGCTACTCAATCTAATATAATGGCCCAAAAAATATTGCAAAAGAAGGGAGAAAGAAATTGGGTCCTACACTAGAAATTGCAAACACCATAGTGGGTCCTACACGTAACCATGGATTTTGGGGGACTGTCTGAAAATTCATTAAGAAACGTGGCTTACGTCCACATTTCAATGTTAAGCTCTCCCACTACCTTGTTTTAGCCAAGTTTCTCATTTTTTCTCCCTCTAAATACTGTTAACGACACAGCACATCTTTTGTTTCTTTTTAGTTTAATGGGAAACATATCATGTCTAGAACCATGTATTAGTGTTAGTGGTTAAGTTTCCTCCTCCTTTTGTGTGTTCTTTACGTGTTTCTTTGGGTGCTAGATAAGCTAAAAAATCTAAGCTCTTGGCTTTCTTGGGAATCAGAGTGTGATTGAACTGGGTTTTGGTTCTTGGATCCGTTTCTTCTGGTAAGCAACAAAAGCTGGCCTCTTGCTTCATATATGTTTTTCTTTTACAACTACATACACACACTACTAGTTAAAGCTTGTTACTTTATTGGTGTTTGCTTATGCATTTATTTTAAGCTACTACTTTGATGGCTGGATTTGTGATTTTGATAGCTTATGGGGTTGTGGATTTGTTCCTGGAAAGGTGGTACAAGAAGAGAAATATTAGTTTTTTTTTTTTCCTGGTTCTAGTGATTTTCTTTCAGCTAGTTTAAGGTTTTCTTTCCATATTAAATTTTGGAGTAAGGTTAAATTAAAAGGAAAAAGGAAAAAATAAAAATAGAGTGGGCCGAGAATAGTAGAGTTGAAATGAAGTTAGTTGGGTTGATTGAGCGGGCCTTGTGTGTTTTATTGAATTTGAGCAACCCCATAATTTTTCCTGAACATGTATGTGATTTGTGAACCTGTTCTTCCTCTCTTTATCACTCTTTTGGATCCATGTTCAATTGATTTCATGTAACATTGCGGAAGATGCAGTTTGAATGTTTTTTCTCCTTATATTTCTCACTCTCCCATCATTTCTTTATTTTTTGATATAATTCCCATGTGCAAATTGCTGTCTTGGTTTTCTTTTTCCTTAAGAATCAATATCATAATTATGGAGTCTTAAAGAAAACTAATTGTTTACTGTTATAACTCTTGTATTGATTGTTACCTTGAAAAGGTTAATTGTCACAAGATGTCTGGTTTTGCCTCAATTTCCTGTTTGACGTAAGAAACAAAGTAAAGTGACATCAAGAAAGGAAAGTACTTTGATATTGGCATTTTGACAGAAAAGTGAAAGCTTCAAGATTTAATGAATTACATGCAAGACATTCGAGCCAGCATGGATGCCCATGGTTCAAGTTTTTGACAACCAATATTGATTTTGATTTTTCACTTTTTACTTCCTTTTTCCTAATAATTGTAATTTTTTCAGAGATTCTGATGTGAAATGTATGAATATTAGCTTTCTTCTCTTGCATGCTTCATTTTGCAATGTGCTGATGGTAGCCGTTCAAACCACTTTTCAGATTCCTTTGGGATAGGAGTGCTGATGGTAGCCGTTCAAATCGCTTTTCAGATTCCTTTGGGATACGAATTTGGCAATAAGAGGCTTATCTGATATGCTGCAGCTTTCCAATTTATATCAAATGCTTGGAGACAGAAAATGAAAACAAAGTTGTCTGCCATTACTGTGCTTTGCTAGATTGGAGGCTCAAGATGGATGATACATTTGCCAATGCTCAAAAAGATGGCCTGGGCAAAGAGGATTCATTGCATAGCTTAAGCCATGATAGAGAATTATCTGGTGACCACGAGCTGGATTGTTCCCAATCAAAATCGAGTAGGCTGACAAGAAGGGTAAATTCACATCAGTATCTGCATTTAAAAGTTAAGCAACTTCAACGCAGTAGAAGTTGCATCAAAGATTCTTTCCTTCGAAGCATTCATGTCTTAGACAATTGGATTCCAAAGCATATAATAACAATCGATGAGAAATATCTTCGTCGTTGCCTAGAATTCATACATGCCAGTACTTCTCAAGCGGCTCCATGCAACGCCTCTATGTACTTGGATTGGGGAAACATGGGGCTTTTCTCTGATGGCCTGAATATAGCTAAAATTGGGAATCAAAATACATGTAGTTCGGCTGGGTTTGATTTTGACTGTCCATTGGCTGGGACCGGGAGTGTAGTCATTAGCCCTGCAGAACAGTGGATTGCTGGTTCAATCATGGGTAGCAAGAGCATGGTGAATATACTGAAGAGTCCTTTATTGCGCAGATATGGTGCATATGATGGTGATGCCAATTTTGAGAAAGTGACTTCCAGCGATGTTAAAGGATCAATATGTTACGATTTTATGAATTCTCCTGGTGCGTTAAGTAGTTATTCACCACATGAGCTCGATAACGGAGCACGAACTCCAGGAAGCCATAAATATGAATCAGAGAGTTTGCACAAAAGGTTTGTTTCTATGTCGAGTACAAACTCTACTTGTTCTGATCAGTCCTCTTCTTCTCTCCCTGCTGCTGTTACTCAGGGGACGCTCCAGTGCACGTGGAAGGGGGGAAACCCACATTTCATCTTCTCCTTGGACGATCAGAAGGTGGTCTACGTGGCCAACTTTTATAATGTTAATTCAGCAGATGATAAGGCTCTAGAGTACGTGTATTTATTCCATTCTAGAAAAGGTGGCCAAAGGGAACATATGATTCATGATAAAGAGTCTCACCTTGTAGGTCAGATGAACGTATCAACTTCTTTTACTCTTTGCCCAAACAATTGTAGAATCATGGAGAGAGAATTTGTTTTGTTCGGTTGTTATGAAAATTTAGTGGGAGAGTTGCGAAGTTCAAGCCATGACCTCAGGAAGAACAAGGGATTGTCAAGCAGGGTGGTGGAAGTGTTCAGGACCACCAACTCATTCAAGAAGAGAACTAACTCCAGATATGATGGATCTGGTGCAATACTGGAGAATTCTTCTTGGGAGCCTTTTCAAGAGAGAGAATACAACATGGACGCGCTTGGTGGGACTAATCTCTTAGAAAATCATCTTCCCCCAAATCTTGAATTGGCGGCCATTTTGGTGAAAAATCATCTTCCTGAGAAGCGTCCAGAGAAGACTGGAGGTTGGGGTTTGAATTTTCTCAAGAACACGGCTGTAACGCAAGCCAAAGATACGAAGGAATCCTCAGTACTTTCTGCCTGTTGTGCCCGAGATACCGGTGATTGCTCAACAAGCACTGATATTCTCATTCCAGCTGGTCTTCATGGAGGTCCAAGGACCAGAAATGGTGGTCCTTCCAGTCTTATTGATAGATGGAGATCAGGCGGGTACTGTGATTGTGGTGGCTGGGATCTAGGGTGTCCGTTAACAGTACTCAAAAGCAGATCAACCAACAAGGAGTTTTCATCCTCAGCAGATATGCAGGGGGAGTGCAAGTTAGTTAATTTGTTCATACAGGTGAGCCACACTCCGAGTAAGCTTTATCCATTAATTCTTATGGTGGCCATCGCAAGCGCTGTCTCAATGCACAGAAAGAACAGCAACGGATATAATTTGCTTTTTTTCCTTTCAAAATTTGTAGTTTCTCCATTTCTTTACCGCAATTTCGTAGATTCTTATATGAGTATTAATGTAAGCATGACTCAACTCTTATTTTGCAGGGTTCAGAGAATGGTGCTCCCCCTTTGAGGATGGTGAATGTCCATGATGGCATGTATTCTGTGCATTTTCAGTCAACATTGTCAGCTCTGCAGTCTTTCTCAATAGCAGTGGCATTTATCCATAGCCAAAAAGTCCCGCACTCCAACCATAATACGTACAGAAGTTAAAGTAGGAAGATTCATGTTTCAGCTTGATGTAGTTGTAACCTCTTACTGTACTACAGCGCTTCGTAAGTCAAAATTTACAGTAATTATACATGAAAGTAGATTGTTAATTTTGGAAGTTTATGTTTTCTTTTTACTAGTGTTTTAGTGTTGGATTTTTTTTTCAAAAGTAAGTTGTTCTTGTTAGCGATTGGGATTGGTTATCCTTTGATTTTCCGACAAGAGTATCATGTAATCTCTATGCTATGATTGATTGTACAATTGTTTTTATGAAAGATGTACGAATTTTTGTAAGAAGAATTATAGCTACACGCCCATCAGCATATGGATTACAATTCATGTAATGCACTGCAAATCAGTGGGAACTGGAATTTAAGCATAAGAAGAATTAATATGAAATTTTTCTGTGACAGAGATCTTACATTTGTAGTTTGAAGAGGATAGGGTTGTGATTATTTTCCGTTTCTTTCTAATTTAGTTCTCTGCACAACATGGTACCTTAAAGATAATAGAAAGTGAACATTCTATTGGGTGTGCACTTAATGGCTGATTGGGTATGGAACACTAAATATTGGTTTCAATGTAGTTCAATACTATACTGTATTGATAATCTGAAAGGATTTTGGTGCATTTGGCTATCACATGCACATCTCAAGGGTAGATGGAGGGCATGTGCTTCTTAAATGGCTGAAGTCACGTTGCTTTACAAGAGCGCAAGTTAAGCAGTCAAAGTTATCGATTTTCAAGTGGAAATAGCTGAGATCCTTTTGTGGCTCATGATGCTTCATATTACTGCATGGTTCCCAATCATGAATCTAAACCTGTCAACGTGCGGATTGCAGGCCTCTTTCACTTGCACTTTGCAGGTAATGTGAGCTCCAGCTGTTGCTATTTTGCAGTGGTTATTTTAGATTAGAGTTTTTCTCTGCTTAATCATATACACACATAAAATGCATGTCCTAAGGGGCTAATTGCAATTTTTCTTAGTATATGAACAGCTCCCACTATGGTGGTAGATACTGCAGTTTCCGTTGAGCTTTGTTATGGTTACTTTGGGTTTATTTATGTAGCCTTACTGTGCTCACATACAAGAGTAGCTTTTGAAACTCTGTCCTTTGGGGACTCCTTACTTTTTTCAAAAATTTTACATCTAATTCTTTACATTTTAAGCAGCGCATTTTGAACAATAACATGGTTAGCATGCAGTATCACCCATCAGGCACATGATCACGTTCAGGAGTCATTTTTCTTTAGAAGTTTTAGATATAGATCGCAAAGATCAATTTTGGCATTTCCTGGCATGACATGATATTGAATTCCCACGAGCATACCCTCGCATTTTCTTTTCTAAGATATTCTTCTCACTGTTAAGTATGAGCAGCTCATTCTGAAACCCACGTTGTTTTGAGAGAACTGGGAAAGTTCAGTTTCAACTTTTCTTATATCTTTGTAGTGCATGTTTATGCTGCTGGTTCATCTTCAACCAGGCTTTATTTTTATGTAGCCTTGGGTTGGTTGACTTGGTCAGTTCTGCGTTGAAGGTTCAATATCTCAAGGTAAGCTTAAACTCTTCCTGCTTTTTCTTTCACAGTTCTTATTTTTTTAGTATTATTAAGTCTATTCCATGCAATCAAAAGATAACAGGAAGCATGTTTCATCATGTATAATGGAAAATGAGAAATATAGCATCCTTTCCCTCAGATGTTTCCAGGGCAAACTTAAGGAGTTAATGGCTGGGCTGATCTCAAAAGCTGGTGGGAATTGGCACATGGTTAAAGCCTAAAGATTCTATTTCACTTGTTTAATGATCTTCTATTATCATATCTATGCAGTTTACTCTTTTTTCTGATAAAATCTAGGGAGTGAAACTCTGCATATTTTGTTGTTTCTCTGTGGATGCAAGTGAGACTTGTTTCTCTGCTTCTATAACGTGGCAGGTGATTTTTGACATGTTCCATGATCCTTCAGTGCCTCAAGTTGAATGTATCGGCTGTCCACTAAAGAACTGGACAAGCTCTTGCTTTTGTTGACCATCACACGCGCACACATTTGAGCGCCCGTGCACTTAAAATATGATACATCCTGCTGTGTTATACTATAGGAATAGTTTTTTCTAGCAACAATTTTTCCTTGGCACAGACACCCTATAATGGATGACGGTGACATTTTGTGTCTTTTAGCGTTGAAAGCAGCTCCTCTGACGTTTTCATCTCCCCTTGGTAGCTTCTGGAAAAGAAGGTAGCGCTTGGAACCAGGAAAGAAAGTAGTAGGTAGGAGATTTTGGAGCTGCTTATCCATTAATTAACCATTTTAACTGTTATGCCTAAACATGATTTGACTTCCTTACACCTCTTTTTTTTTTCATTTGTTTCATACACCATTATAGATAAACTGCACAACATTATATGATATATAACTTGAAATTGTTCCATGAAGCTGAGTTGATCATGAGTGAGCTGTGTACATTGGTTACTGGAACAATGGAACTGTTTGAGGTATTTGTTATTATCTCTGATCTTGATGGTATATGTGGTTTTTGAATCCCTTAGGGGTCCTCATTAAGTAGTGATGCTCTGTATTCAGCCAAACATGAGGATTTTGTAGCTAGCATGGATGTTCTGCCAGGCTGTTCTCAAGGTTGTCTTTAACTCTTGTCCACTGGAACGATTTTATTTTGGTGCAGGGGAAATTACACTGCAAATCTTCACAATCAAGGCTCTTTCTTGGCAGTTGGCATTGAAACAGGGAAAACAAACCTATTGTGATCGGCTTCCTCAAAATTGATGTCCAGTGTCTCAGGCACAGAACCATCGTGTATGCAGTATTGTCATGGCATTGCATGAATCTAAGCTTGCTTCTATAATCATATCTCATATGGTCCTGGCTTCTTGCTAGAGTTTGTCGGAGAAGAAAGGAAACGATCATATCCAAAGGCAGAGAACTGCAACATATTATATTTGCCAGTGTCTTTTCTCGGTCGTGGTAGAATGGTTCCAGAAATTGCTGTCTAGAATTTAGGTTCGGGTATTCGAAATTGCTTCCAGCGAGCATTGCGTGGTCACTGTGTGGGGTTCAAGTCCGTGTTCCTGCACAGCTTGCTAGATCATCTATTCCACTACGTGCATCTTATGACTAGTTAAAACACAAATCATTAAAAGCTAGATCATTCTTTCCACAGCATGAGCTATAGATTGACAATTCCGTTTTCCATCGGTTTTTGCTGGTCCTTGAGTGATTGCCCCTGCATCTGACAAGACGTATTTGTGTCTTCCAGGATCATGCCGCCTCAGGCTAAACAATGTTAACTAAATCATAAAGAAGGTTCCGGGTGTTGGAATGCTGGGCATGTCAAGGCATTGGGGCCAATTTTCATGCATTGAAAGAAAAACAGAAAGGACTTGTGATCTACCAGGCATTTCCAGTCATCTTCGCGGTTCTCACGTGGATGCAAGTTTCGTGTTAGAGGCTTTAGGCCCACCTTTTCACCTGGTCTGCTCCTCTTCCCATAACTCTCTAGCACTACGCCGTATCAATCTTCCCATAGCTCTCCAGCTCCATGCCGTATCAAGATGATCGGAAGTCTTGATACAACGGAAGGTGACAATGGTCGAGTTTCTTGATATTTATATTTTATTTATTAAAACAACAAATATTTATAAACCATTTATCAATATTCAGGTATCAAGTGAGTATTTATTATTTACTATTATTTATTAATTAATAGTGTGTGTGTAAAGTATGTAGATGTATGTTAAATAATAAATTATTCATATATGTTTTATGTCAATATTAAAGCATGTGTATATCATATTGTATTGAAAAAATTTATATATTCTACAAATTAGTTTATATAATATAAATACATGTTGGGTTAGATTCGGGTGGATTTCAGGTAAAGTTTGACAATATACATATCATTTTTATTATTTATTAGGTCCAAAAAATATTTACCCAGATTGGGTTGGGTTGGATTGATATTTCAAGAGTTTAGATTAAATTGTAATTCCTAAATAGAATGCTTTTAAAGCAGTTTAAAGAACAACACAACTGTTTTTAATTTAATTATTTTTAAATTAAGAGCTATGTTTGGTTATTATTTGATTTAATTAAAAAATATATTTTGTTTTTGAAACAAAACATGATTTAGGGTTATCTGATATTGTTGTTTTGTAACTGTTTTACTGTGTTGCTCAATGCTCTGAAGTAAAAACATTGTTTAGTAACTAATTGTGCGTTGTGTTTATAAATATTTAAAGTGGTTAAATAGTATCTGGTTAAATTTTATTAATATATTTTTTAAAATATAAAATACCAATAAGAATTGTATTATATTAAATAATAAATATATTTCATTTATACGACGTGATTTATAACATTTTAAACTTACTTGCCACATGTTTATATTTTTACGTGTAATTATCAAGTTTAAGAAAATTAAGTAAAGAAGTAAAATAGGTGGATAATACACACACACGTGTCATTTTAATAAAATAAATAATATATAAAAAAGATTTTGAAATAGATTTACATAAAATACTGGTAAATTTTGAATGTATAATTAAAAAAATTAACGAAGAAAAATTTTATTTAATTAAAAAATGGATCCTAAAATAAATTTGTTTCATTTGAGGTTTCTGTTATAAAATTTATGAAGAAAGAAATTAAAAAATATTTTTTTTTTGTGAAAAAAAAAGAACAAAACAAGACCAACAATAGCTAACATAAATTTCCTTAAACCACGTCGTTTATTAATTTTTAAATTATTTTATAATAAATATCTAATATTCACATTTAAAAAACAAACAAACAAGTTTTGTATTTATATTTTCAAATTTGCTTTTAAAAGGGAAAACGAAAATGATATCAAAACAGTTGAGTTAATGGGCTTTGTTTGGACAGGGCTTAGTTTGCAAATTACAAGTTTGGGTATGACTCGGTGTTTCGCTAGGAGTAGTGGCAGGAAAAGGAAGGTAGGCCCATTGCGTCCGGCCCATGCTTGCGAAATCAGGTAGATACGGTTTCACGAGGCCCCTTGTACAATATCGGTATTAAAAAAAGACAAGGATATAACCGGAAATACGAAAAACACCAAAACAAAAACCCTAGACTTATAGAGAACCATCCCTATAAAGGCCCCAAACCCTAAGTTCACTCTTATTGTTCCTCCAGCAGTCGAAAATGTCGAAGCGAGGTCAGCTCTGTCTTGTCTCCTTACATCTTTTTTTATTCTTCATATTTTCCTCTGTGATCTCTTAGAAAATGAAATAAAATAATTTGAAATCATCACAAATCTCTTGTTTTGTGTTTGCTAACAGTTAGATTCTTAACACCGTTGCTGTTGTTGTTGGTTTGAATAAAAATACAGGACGTGGAGGATCAGCTGGCAACAAGTTCAGGATGTCACTGGGTCTGCCAGTGGCAGCAACAGTGAACTTTGCTGATAACACTGGGGCTAAGAAACTTTACATCATCTCCGTGAAGGGAATAAAGGGTCGTTTGAACCGTTTACCTTCTGCTTGCGTTGGTGATATGGTTATGGCCACTGTCAAGAAGGGGAAGCCTGATCTCCGGAAGAAGGTCATGCCTGCTGTTATTGTTAGGCAGCGTAAGCCTTGGCGCCGAAAGGACGGCGTTTTCATGTACTTCGAAGGTCATTCTCTTCCCTCTGTTATTCTATTTTGATGTTTCATCATTTCTAGTTGTGTTTTTTTACCTGTCAGGTGTTTATTTACTGCCTTCTATGTTGATCTTTTTTATTTTAATAGGTTGTTTATCGCTAGTCTATCATCCTATGATTTATGTTGTTATAATCATCTCTGCTACTAGAGATCCAAACTTTTTCTGTTTTGTGATTTGTAATTTGTATTCCTATAGAAATTGCTTGCATGCTAGTACTATCGCAGTAAGGTTTTTTTTTTATATATATATATATATACGTGTTTCTAGTTCATGGAAATTGATTTTTGTTTTTCAAATTGGTCAAAAAACTTATTTGGGAAACAGCACAGCTATCTGTTTTGGCTGTGCCAGTCTCGCTAGTGCAGCATAAAGAATTTCCCTGATTGTGTGGTGGTGGACTGGGCTGCCACAACAAAATATTTTTGTTTGTTGTATCAGACCTGCCTTGACAATTTGATTACTCTCTAATTGAATTTTTACTAATTGTGTTGTATGTCTTCCAATGAAGGCGAGAATAATTTTTTTGCCCTTCCAACAAGTCAGTCTGGTATAGACTGTCTAGTGTCTTGTTGCATGCATCCACTTCTGATTTAATAAATAATGCAGAGAGAGTCACAGTCATATAATTATACAATAACACCCAGAGTAATTGCCCAATAAAGGAAACAGCATTTTTGTTTTTGTGCAACGAAATATAACCAACAATCTTAATTTAAGTAACATGGAGTAATAATGTATAATCAATTTGTTGCGGAAGTGGAACTGGCACAACTTGAGACTGTTTTACTGCCAGTAAATTAAAAAAAATATTTGATGTGCTGGTCACACTTTTTCAATCTTTCTGCAACTGGTGTGATTGGGGAAATATTTTGCTGCTCCAGTGAAACTGGTGCAACCAAAGATGTGCTATTTGCCTAATTTTTTCTCCTGTTTACTGCTAAGTTGAAAAAAAATTGAAATGGGGGTTTGCTGGTTAAGCAGTGTCATGATGCGCGTGTATCTTCTTTTTTGATTTGGGTGTGTTTTATGATATGATGCTTCCTAAGACCAGCTATATTGAACTAGATGGTCATATATTTAACTAGTATGATTTATCTAATGTAGAATCACACTTTTTTGCAATTTGATAACTTAGTTCTGTATTTGGAAGTGTTTCCCAGTGCCTGTCTTAGATGTGTTTTAAGGTGTTTGTATGATTTATTGCTGGTGATGTGGTGTTGAGAATGCTTGTATTACAGTTTCTTTGCACCTCCCATACCCAGCTAGATTATATTTACTCACCTTACCCTGATTTGGATGGTAATTTTGTTTTATCATCCCTATCAAGGTTGAAACATGCATAATGTGTTTGGTTTAGTTAGAGGTATATCCTTTATTTCATTGATATATTTTTTGTTTATCAATTTCCAAAACGTGACTTGACCACATTGGTTGTTAATTTATCCATTCTGTGAATAACATGGCATAATACATTCAGGGTTTTAGCAGGGTAGCATGACATGTTACCAGACATAAGTCAAGTATCATCCTAAAAATTCTGTGGTTGATACAGTTACATGTCTGGTAAATTGACAGAGTCCCTCGTTACAGATTTGCTGTCTCTTTTAATTTGCATATCTGCTCCATTTGGACCCAACATTTGTATTTTAAAGTGATTTTTTTTTAAATTTTGATGCTAGTGCACTCTTAATGGTTGTCATTTGGAATATCTTCAATATGATTGGTTATTGAAACAAGTGCACTTTTATTGATCGTCATTTGGAATATCCTCAGTATGTTTGGTTATGTAGCTATGTTGTGATATGGGGGTATTTTGCTTTACATGTCAGTGAAATTCACTCCCGCCATGTCTCTCTTGTTTGATAACAACAGGAGACAATGACAATTCTTATGGCTGTTTGCTCGATAAATAACAAGCTTGTAAATCTCTCTTGTTTGATAACAACAGGAGACAATTACAATTCTTATGGCTTGTCAAACACATGTTCTTCAAAACACATGTTTGACTATAACTGCATTGCAATAGCCACACAAAGGTTTATTTGTTTGTTCCTGAATTGGAATTCTTTTTTATTTTTATCTGCAGATAATGCTGGTGTCATAGTGAACCCTAAAGGAGAAATGAAAGGTACCGCCTAATACTTGCAAACTCTGGGTCCCCATGGCTGCCACCATTCTTCCAGTGTTTTGAGATGTACAACTTGTCTGATTTCTTGCACATTCTTATTTCATGTTACTGTTGCTTCCAGGCTCTGCAATTACTGGTCCAATTGGAAAGGAGTGCGCTGATCTTTGGCCAAGGATTGCAAGTGCAGCCAATGCCATCGTTTAAGAGCTTTAATTTTTCTGTTCAATCCATTTGGAACATACTGTCGTTAGTCTTGATTGTTTTTGTAGGGATAATCTTAGTTGTGTTTATGAAAGCTTGACTGAATTTTGTTTGCGAGCTTTATATGCAGTTATAAACTGCATGAAGTTTGCGCAAGAAAGATGGTATAATTTTGGTGTTGATTTCAAATTTTATGGAAACCCTTCATCTAAATTTCTAGCTCTATTAAAAATACTTATTCCTTCACGCAATGTGCTGCCGGATGTTTCTACTCATACCAGCAAATATCATCACACCAATTATTCAACCACGGGATCGTTGAAGTTTGTTTCTGAGAAGTTGATTGTTGTTTCCGGGTTAGAAAACCCTGTAACTTCTGGTGCTGTTGCTGCATTAGAAACCTCCCCATTTCGATGAAATTAGATTTTGCCCATTGCCCACTGTCTGTTTTGAAGAACATGTGCTTGACAAGCACTGTCACGATACCTGCGAGCAGGTATGCCCTGCATTTGTTTGGAAGAATCATGTACTCTCTCAACGTGGTATTGTTTAAGAAGAAAATCAACATCAATCAACAGTTGACGACGTCCCCAGGCATCTTATTGATGATTGATGGTGATCATCTTATCAATGACCAACCTTTGTGTGGCTATTGCAATGCAGTTATAGTCAAACAGTTCTTTTCTTTTTATAGAAAATAAAGTTTAGAATGATACTCTGTGATTGATTTGGTGTTTTGCAACTGGGTCGTGCTGTCGCGTGGAATTGTCAGACCTTACGGCAGTAAAACCTTTGTTTTTCTATCAATCAATTTTCTTTAATTCAGGGTGCTCGCCACCTCGGCCAGCATGTGAAGCTGGGATCGAGTTAGTGGCCTGCGACAACTTCCCAAAAATCATGTGACCAAGTCACTGTTTCTTGATCCATCTCCCTGTAAATATGTAACCTCCTCGTAACATTACACTCGAGTCCTCTTGTGAAGAAAAGGATGGGGAGGCTTCTCGGCTTCTTGTTGTGTTTCTCGAGTTTCTTCATCAGTGCAACTTTTGCAGACTGGAATATCCTGAATCAAAGAACGAAGAGTGGGCTAAAGATTAGCCTGAAAAGTTATTGTGAAAGCTGGAGAATAAATGTTGAGCTGCATAACATCCAAGACTTCACAGTTGTGCCAGAAGAGTGCGTGTCCTACATTGGCAAATATGTTGCATCAAGCCAGTACCAGGTAGACTCCGAGAGGACAATTGAAGAATGCAGATTATATCTCAGCACCAGCTGCCTTTTGAAGAAAGATGGCAGAGACGCTTGGCTGTTTGATATTGATGATACCCTGTTATCTACTGTGCCTTACTTCAAGAAACATCATTTTGGGTAATCCATTTCTTCTGTGTTTGTTGCTTACAATATTTGTAGTGAAGGTAAAACTGGTGGTTGCATGCTTGCAATCAAGAATCCTGATCTATGGCCTCTTTTCCCTTCTTTTGTGAGCTTCTGATTTGCTATGTAATAGTGATTAAACTTTTCTTGTTTTGAGCAGGGGAGAAAAACTGAACTTGACATCGTTAGAGAGATGGATGAGTCAGGGCAAGGCACCAGCCTTGGAGCATTCACTCAAGTTCTTTGACGAATTGAAATCTAAAGGAGTTCAGATTTTTCTGGTTTCTTCAAGAAGAGAACATCTTAGATCAGCCACAATCGACAACCTTATTGATGTTGGTTATCATGGTTGGACTCGTCTTATATTAAGGTAAACTCCCACACCGACCAATTATGCACCCCCCCTCCCTCCCTCCCTCATGCTTTACGAGAGTACTTCTGGCTCGATGCAGGGGCCGAGATGATGAGTTGAATGAGGTGCAACAATACAAGGCCAACGTGAGAAAACAATTGATCAGCAATGGGTACCGCATCTGGGGAATAGTTGGAGACCAGTACAGCAGCTTTGAGGGACTCCCAAGTGTGCGAAGGTCATTCAAACTTCCAAATCCTTTGTACTACGTTTCTTGAAGCATCACCCAGACCACTACCTTATTTTCTTTCGATGTCCATTGTGTTTTTGTGGCTCCAAGAAATCTGTATTGAAGCTTGCTTGTTTATTGTTAAACCCTGTCCTTCGGTATCCAAATGATTCTCAGTAAGGAGGTTGTCTCAAGACCAAGCTAATTTTGAAACCATCATTAGATTTGCACTTAATTCTCTATGTGGGCAATGTCAGGACTGAAGCCTGGTAGTGGTATACGCCACCCAGGATGCATCGATGTTTCCAAACAATCTGCTAGAAGCACTTGATGATGCTCACTCTAGGAACTGAAGAACTTCATCAGCACCATGATGATATTCAAACACGCATGAAGTAACTACATGAGCTTTTATTCAAAAACATACGCAACGCTTTGATAGTTGATAAATAATCAGTTCTAGACAACCACTCGTGATAATTTTCTGCAGAAAGAAAAGGCCAAGTCTCAATTTATTACACCAACATTATCAGTCAAACAGAAAACTGTTAGGTTCCTGATATTTGAGTACTTAGCAGTAGAGATCCCTTAGCGCATCTTAGCTTCAGCACCCCTGTTCATTTTGGCGCAATACTCGAATAAACTACCATCAAAACATCGTCTTATAGCTTCTTTAGACAGGAATCCTTCTTCATCCTTTGCAAGAACATAGAGAAGGCCCCATTCGAACTTAGCTCCCATCCTGCAAGCCATTGCTCAATCACATCAGCGTGGTTTAAAAAAATTCAAGCATAGTGAGTTGGAAAACAGATGGGAGCCTGGAAATAAACCATCCAAATATATCAAAGGCATTCCGTTGTCCCTCGGTCATTTTCCAGAGCTCTCCAAGTGACAACTTGTCTGGCTTTGTTTTAGCATACTTGCTGAAAATGCTCTCGAAATTCACAGGTATGTATCTGCATAGGTAATCATGGCAGTATAATTTTAAGCTTTAAGCACGATCTAGATACAGTTCATGTGTTCAAATCCCTACCTTCCTTCTGTGTCGTAAGTCCCAGAGTCGCTTCCATGCTTGGCTTTGTGTATGTTGTGTATGTGTATTGGAAAAAGGGGAGAAGGGAACCATCCCTGAGACAAATTTTTTATGCTATATGATAAGCAGTTTCCTAACTCCACACTGGAAAGATAAAAAAACTCGCATCGATCTTAAAACAGATTACACACTTAAATAGATAATGAGAGCCACAATGTACGAAATATACAATCTTTTTTTCAACTCTACAATGTGACATCTGATCCTTCATTGTAAATGTCTTTAGATGGCAGAAACAGAGCTGAGTTTACTTACAGGAAGAGTAGCATAGCTCAAAGCTCCGTTGATGACAGCAGCTACTATAAGAGAGACAATTATATTGAAACCAATTGCACGCAATCCTGTGTTTTGTTGGGGATAGGGTGGAGATGATCAAAAGAGAAGGGAAATGTAAGTAAAATGTGAAGAATAATCAACAACAAAGGTATACTTCATGATTCGGCGAACTGTACATCATATAAAAAATTTCGTTTCCTTTTCTTTCATTTTCTTTTTGGGAAACAAAAGATGCATAGTATGAAAATATAATCTGGGATGATGAAAAAAATCAAAAATTTTTTTTTTACCAGTGTAAGTCTCCCAAGGGTAAACTATTCCATTTTCATCTAGGTCGAAAAAGGCTACATGTTGCTGAAGGACACTCAACCCGCGATGCTTATGTCCCGGTGTTCCATGAGGATTTTCTGTATCGGGAGCTTGCAAACCTCTTGCCATGTCTGTTTTCACACCAAAGGAACAGATCAAGAGTTTCATCCAGAAACTAAGAATAGCATGTGGAATTACTCCATGGAAGCATAACATTTTCCCCTCCTTAGTTCTTCTACCAGTGAATTCAGCTCATAAATTCATCTACACTCCCCAATTTGAGCATTTTTCATCGCCCAAAATTGGCCTCAAATTAGTTATCAGAAAGGGTGAAGATCAAGGAAAGTCAAAGTTAGGCATCAATTCTGTAAGTAATTTTGTTAACCCTTCCTCTTGATTCTACCATGACATGGCTCACATGTTACTGTCTATGCAAATTTTCTTAGCACAGAGTATGTGATATAAAGCATGTCCCTCGATTATTCAAAATAATTACTATGATAATTTCTTGACGGGAGACAATCAGTCCAAGATACTTCAAATCAAACATACCAGTTTCCAAGACAAGAAAAAGATCTCCTTTTTTTCGTTTTTTAATCAAACAATTTTGATTTACTACAACGTAAATAGAGCAAAGATTGATAAAGAAACACAACCCTTGTTTTTTCCCTTCATGACTGGCAGAATCACAACACACATGTTAGTTAGAAGGCAAATTGCAATAGTGGTTCTTTCTCTAAGAAATCACTTACTATATATATACATTATTAAATTTATCCACAACACATGTTATTAGTGAAGAATGACTTGAAAAAGAACAAGAAGAAGAAGAAGAAGAAGAGACGACTTACAAGGCTTTGGGATTTTATCATCCAAATCATCACGAACAGGTCTCTCATGAGTAACAGGTGCATAAGGTGCTTCTCTTGCCAGTGAATCCTTCTCGATCTCCCTGGCCATTAATTTCTTGTTTCTGCTGTGTTTGTCCCTTTTGTTTTCCCTCTTTCTTTTTATCTAACAACCTCTCTAACTCTCTTTCCGTAATTCAGCCTCGCCGTTGGGTCAGTATAAATTGACCTAGCTAGGCCACGTGGCAGCCATGCAGAGACAGCCGCTTGCTTGTGGCAAGCTCTAAACTACACAAAAGTATGCTTATGGATTTGTGCAGGTTTTTAAACTACACAAAAGTATGCTTATGGATTTATGCAGGGTTTTTTTTTGTTTTTTTTCTTCCAAAAAAATCCAATAGAAATCTTGGCCCCGGCGGACAGGGGCTGAGGCTCCTTGTTTAGCAGGGGCGGAAGCGAACCTACATGTTTGCCTTTGGGGTCAATGGCACCCCCAAACTTCTGAAAATTGTTCAATTTAACCCTTGGATCTGAGAGTTAATTCATTATGGTCATGCATTTGGCCCGTCCAAAGCTTTTTTTTTGCTCTAAGATCCTTTCTTGCTTTGTTTTATTTTCAACTTATTGCTTATGCTCTATTTTCCCTCCTCCTCCTGCTAAAGAAATCATCTAGTCTACCTTCTATCTTATCTTATCTTGATCTTGATCTCAATACAGTGTTCTATCTTATCTTATCTTGATCTTGATCTTGATCTTAATCTCAATACAGTAAGTAAAAGGGATGTAATTGTCATAAAGTTTTACTGTGAAGCTACATGTTTAGTAGGCTAAAATACCAGCCAATAATATATTTTTTATGACTACATTAGTTTTCAATTTATATTATTTTATAATTATTCACACTGTTAAAATTCTTTTAAGTTTCAAACTTGTATATACTCATCACTTTTTTTTACTCAATTTTATCAAATAAAATAAAATAATAAAATTTAAATTCATAATTATTAAAATTTAGAGTATACATGAGTCTGGAAGTAGTGTTGTTGAAGGAAATTTACAATGGCAACACTTCCCCTGCCACCAATTAAGACAGCTCCTTCTACTACATGTTTACTGTGTTTTCTTTGCCTTCGACTCTCTCTCTCTGAACCTCTCTGTTCATTGATGAAAATGGGGACAAACTTCCCTATTTTCCATCACAATTTTTACTAAGAATATATCATGATTTTAGAGAGAGTAAAGCTGGGCAACAAACCCACTACTACGTTTTTATGTTTTAATTTTTAAAATTTTTTGATTTTTTGATTTTAAATTAATATTTTTTTTAGTGTTTTTAGATTATTATTTTCAGATTATTTTGATGTATTTCTAAATAAAAAATATTTTAAAAAATAAACATAATTATACCCTCAAATAACCAATTAAAAAGTTGTTTTATTGAATTACTCTTTTGTATTCTAATACGGTATAGAAACAAAGTTAATTTTAATATTTATCCGCATATATATGCAAAGAGAAAATAAATATTTTTTAAAATATAAATATTTTTTTAATAAAGAAAGGAATGAAATTTTTTTAAATGAAAACTCGAAATGAAATTTTGCATATTCTTTAAAACAAATTAAAATCTCGTTTCATGAGATTTAATTTAATGAATTTATTATATATTTTTCATGTAGGCAAAAAAAGGGAAGAAAATTTTTTTAACATTGAATTAATTCATATCAAGATCCTTTAATTTATTTAAAAATTTATAGTAATGTAGGAGTTCAATTATGTATCACTTGCATCATATTGTTTCTCATCCAAACCCTCTTTTAAGAAAAATAAAATATTAAGCCATGCAATTTTTATCATTTATTAAAAAATCCAAGAGGAAGTAAGAATTTATAAATTAAATACAAATGGAAGATGTGAAATTATGTGATATACATGTTGAATTGTTTTTATTATTTTAGTGAATAAATAACTCTAAAAATATTTAATTTTGATTGAAGAAGCATGCATAATTACAGATTGGACAATAAAAAACGGGATCAGCCACATACAAAGCCCACTAGCCCAATAAAAGGGCCTAGCAAGGAACCCAATAAAACCGCCACCATTAGTTTATTACAATGCAGAAAGAGAGATTGGTGTTTGGTAGCTGGTAACCTCATCTGAAGATCATAAGATTAGTAATGGCGGCAATTGCAAATGAAGCAGCAGCAGCAAGTATTGAAGGAAGCGCTACAGAAACAATAGAGAAGCCGCTGCCGCATAAGCTTGAGAGGCAATGGACCTTTTGGTTCGATAACCAATCCAAACCTAATCAAGGCGCCGCCTGGGGCACTTCTCTCCGCAAGATTTACTCTTTTGATACCGTCGAAGAATTCTGGTGGTATGTATTTCCTTTCCCTTTTTTTATTTTAATACTCTCTTATAATCTGTTTGCTACTAGATCTGCCTCTTATTTATTCAGTTTTCAGACTCTCCTAGGGTTTCTTTTTTTCTAGACAGACGGGGTATTGCTTAGTGATTAGTTAAATAATTATTAATGGAAAATTGGAGTTATTTATTTATTTATTTTGGGCGCAGTTTGTATGAGCAGATATTCAAGCCAAGCAAGCTGCCTGGAAATGCTGATTTCCATTTATTTAGAGCTGGGATTGAACCCAAATGGGAAGATCCAGTCTGTGCTACTGGAGGCAAATGGTCTGTTACCTCCAGCGGAAAGGCCAACTTGGACACCATGTGGCTTGAAACTGTAATAATCTTACTCTCTCTTCATTTTTTTATGCTCTGGATGCCTTTGTTGGTGTATTGGCATAATCTTTGTTCATGTGCCAATGAATTAATAATTGGACAGTTGATGGCATTGATCGGGGAGCAATTTGATGAAGCTGATGAGATTTGTGGCGTGGTTGCAAGCGTGCGCCGCCAGAGGCAGGATAACCTTGCTTTGTGGACTAAGACGGCCGCAAATGAGGCTGTGCAGGTTGTCATTATTTCTTTCAATCAAAGCATATACTTTGGCACTTGTGAATTTAGATGACTTTTTTCAGTGTTTCAATTCTTTGTGGTGTCCCTTAAGAATCAATTCCATCCAAAGAACCTGCCCTTAGACATCCTATGCATTTCATCTAAGGTGTGTGCTTGGCTTCCTTTGCCGACAGTGAAGTGGGAATTTTTTCTGCAACCTCAGGTTCCCATACCAAGGCTCATGTCTTGTTTGACTTCTCATGTTTTAATGACTGGGAAGAGAAAAATGTGATTATTTCTCTTGTCGGGCTTAACAAAGAACGAGGCTCACCACCATCTCTCCCATGCTTGAGACTAAATACCACTCCAATTTGATATTTCTAATTGATTAGACCTTGCATGTGAATGGGAACTTGTGTATCTTGGTGGCAGAGGTTATATGATATTCTTGTGTCGGCAAAAGTTAATGAATGTTCACCTCACAAGGGTTCTGTTGGCGGTGACAATAGCTGATTTTATGATTGCAGACCTTGTAAGTAGCCAATGGGTGACTAGCGATCATTTAGGGTTGTTCATTAGTCGCAGTAATGTTGTAGCACCTGTGAGTGATTGTTTACCATTTCTAAGTGCTGTCATTTGGTCTGTACATACTCATTAGAAGAATTCTGAGTACTTATGAGGAGATAGATGCTGTCACTTAGAGCACAGGGATGCTTGGTCGATCCAGTTTAACATGCTCATAGTCAGATATTTTATCCCCCAACAGAAAAAAAAAGGGAAAAAAAAGTGCTTGGATTGCTGACTTCTATTAGAATCTGATGCGTCTTTTGCTTTTGCGCACATATATAGCATTTTTGTTTTCTGGTAGATTCATAATTTAGGTTTATACAGCAAGCTGACTAGGTAAAGCTATTTAGTTAGGTGGTGATTGGATGGCATTTAGGTCATACACAATAAACTTTTCTCCATTTTGTTTTATTTGATGCATAACAGTTCTTGGAACCCGTTCCTCACTCTATTTTTGTGGCCCTTTTCAAAATGTCAAATTTTAAACAGCAATGTGTCTTCCTTGCTTGTGGGCTGTGGCATTGTGCATGCAGTTCATGTTCTTGCATGCTGACATGCGTTTGCTATCCACCATATCTGACATATTGATTTGATGATTTTCATCTGAACTCAACTTTAGCCTCTACATGAAATAACTATGGATCTGTTACTGTTTAGCTCAAACAACAATATATGGGATTCTTGGCTGTTTTCATTGGAAAAAAAAAGGGTTTCCATGTTGACATTTCTTTTAGGTAGAGCGTAATACAACATTTGAATGGAAACTTCTAGTTGGGTTTTAATACACTGGTTCATTAAGCTCTAGTGGCAACTAGCGCCCACCGGCATGCTGTTCTTCTTTGACTTGGTTGTTTAAGTTTGTTCTCTCCCTAAATGCTTCATGTTTATTAGTTACTATTCCATTCCCTCTGATTGCTTCAATTCTAATGATGTTATGGCATTTGAATTTTGTTGTGTAGATGAGCATTGGCAGGAAGTGGAAGGACATCATTGATGCCACTAATAAGATCACCTACAGCTTCCATGTAATCTTTGTTTTGCGGTCCTATCTGATTTTAAGAAAATTTACTTCTCAAATCTTACTATTTTGGTAACTGCAGGACGATTCCAAGAGGGAAAGAAATGCCAAAAGCCGTTACAATGTGTAAGCACTCCATGACTACATGACGGTGGTTTTTTTAGCTTGGCTCCACACCGAGAAGTGAAATGTATTTTTGTTCAGATAGGTCCTTAATGGATGTATCTTGATGATGCTCCTTTAATTTTGATATTAGATCAGATTGAGCTTGTGAAAGTATTGTAGTTTCTACCACCAGCAATCTGTACTGTTGAGAGATATTGTTGTTCCCAATACACTTCGGCATAAAAAAACGTTACTTCTACAGGTCTGCTCCTTTTTGTGTGCTTGGATTTTGATATTCCTCAAAGAGATTGATTTAGTTTTTGAAACCATGATCGTTATGTTTATCAACTACAATTAGCTATAATGGTGGCAGCATAATGGGTGCACAGATTAGAAAAAAATAAAAAAAAAAAAAAAAAAAGAGATTCAAGAATGAAAGGCCGGTATCATCGAATCACGGTGTTCTTGCTGCGCGCTCTTTATTTCCTCACCGCACCGGAGGATATACCAGAGCTATCGATCAAGGATACTTTGCAGTTGGAGAGTGTTTCACATCCTGGTGGTGCTTCAACCCAATTGAGGTGGCATTCTTTTAACGCTGCCGGCGCTGCAATCATTTCTAACTTGACGGATTAATCAACAAATAGGCTGGTGGGAAATAGCTGCATGGCTCCCGATGTTAGAAGCTTGATCGAACGCTAATCTAGAGTTTAGACCGTTCTAATTAATATTCAAGGACATACAAGCGGCATTTAAAACATAATCTGGTGGTTGAATAAAGCATAACTTAGTCCTAATGCCATCATTGCCGATTTATTTAAAAAAACTTGAAGCTTAATATAGTGTTGGTTCAGCTCCCGGATTCCTTGGAGGCCATTTGAGCCACTCAAGGAACAGCTGGTTTTTTCCCCTCAGGTCACCCTTGCCGTGAGCCAGGTAATTGACGAATCTTTAAAGACGCTTTACTTTAATAATCTCAAGACAAAGTACTACAGGTAAAATGAAGAGTGAAGTAGCCATACAATGTCGTTAACATGATGATTCCAAGGGCCCCAGATGAAGAGAGGTATTTACATCTGAAAGCCCTCAAATGAACTATGGACTAGAAAATGCTTGTTACATGAAGATGACCAGAGGAGAAATCCTCTTCTTTTATCAAGCAAGGAACCCGAGTCTCTCTCCATTCTTCTTGGCCAACCTAATAAGTCCCTGCCTTTGTTTTGCATCTGCTCCTATCGATTTGCAGAACTCAGTAATCACCTGTAAACAGTTAACAATTTAGTTATGCAATTGATTAAATTATTTGCGCTATAATAATTAATCAAGAAACTAATTGAGGAAGAACATCATCATTCAGGTTATCCGAAACTAGCAAATAAAAGGCCAATAATTGTCCAAAAACAAGAAAAAGCCACTAACCCCTTAACGCATTAGCTACTGAGACTAAATCTAGAAGCAGAGGCAAGAATTATACCTGTGAGTGTAAGGCAATTGCTTTGCCTCTAAGCTGATTGAACCTTTTCTTGCCAATTATTTGACGTGTGATAACAACAACAGGAGCAAAAAGACCCTTTCCTTCATTGACATTCTTCATCATGGGAGGCGATTTCACTGGCTTCGCAACTCTAACATGGCTTGGCACTGGCTTAACCAACATGGCATAGTCTTCGCCAACAACTGAAGTGCCCCAACTTCCCATAAACGCAGTCCCAAAACCTCCCTTAAGCCCAGTTGCAGAAATTGAAGAAGCCATCGAAAACTAATCCAACCCTGGAGTTCTTTCTAGCTCTTGCTGTTCTCTTCGAAATTAATTTGGATAGTGTTTCATCTGCTTTACAAGCAAGCCTGTGATGTATGTGTTTTCTAGGTTTTTCTGCCCCTGGAGGATATGTTTTTTGGTGTAAAATACGAGAGCCTCTGGTTTTTTATTAAAGGGTGGTGGGAGAGAGATCTTCATGGGGCATTGAGAACCACACATGCTTGGTGGCTTGGATTTTTGTTCAGATTTCAGACCAAACACGTATATCACAAGTACTTGTCCTGTTATTACTTACGATCCAAATTTTTGGAGGAGAAAATCTTGATCTGGAATTTTAGTGGCTCTTTGTTCAAGGATGGGCCCTCATTCTACCATTTCTTGACGCGTCAGAGCTTCCATGGGATCATTCTGGACGTTAATTTCTCCTTTCAAGATGGAAAAAGAGTTCGGAGTAGCTGTGGTTTCTTACCTAACCAAAAGACCATTGAAATTGAGTGCGAAACTCACTTTGTATTTTCCATTCCTCAGTTCTTGGATGCTACGCATCGCAGGCTGCTTGTGTTGTATTTTTCTTGAAGTCTTTTTGTTTTTGTGGTTTTTTTTAAATTAATATTTTTTTATATATTTTCAGGTTGATATTTTTTTTATTTTAAATTAATGTTTTTTTTATATATTTTCAGGTCGATATATTAACATTAATAATAATTTTTTTTTAAATAAAAAAATATTATTTTAATATATTTTTAAATTAAAAACACTTTTAAAATAAACACTTTCTATACTCCCAAACATGATATTAATTACTAAAAAATAATATCTTATCATTACAATTTTCTAATCAAGAATGAAATCAATTGAATGAATTGAGGCGAGAAGAAAAATAATTACACAAGATATCGAAAAGGATTATAATATAAATAATGATTAGATTGTTTAGAATTGGTTTGAAATCTTTCAATTGTGCATGCTATTTGTTTCTTCAAATATTAATAATTTATAACATCATAAATTTATGGATTGCTCAATTTTCTTGAAGAACTCAGTGGCTGATACAGCCTTTGCTTCCTAGATTTCTGAGTGCTCTGATCTGCATCATGGTATAATTGAGTGGCAAGTAATTGATTGAGTGGTCAAAATTTAAATAAATGATTAGGCACTTTCAAGTATTGTGTTTCATCTTTAATTTTTTTAAAATTTATTTTTTTATATTTTTAAATAGTATTAATATGGTAATATCAAAAATAAATTTTAAAACATAAAAAATAATATTATTTTTATATATTTCTAATTTTTTTAAAAATAACATTTACGAACATGAATTTTAAAAGTTGTGTGGTATAAGAGTGCAAATGATAAAAAAAGATTTCTATTTAATGACTGTTTAGATAACAAGTAATTATTTTTTAAAATATTTTTTTAATATATTAAAATAATATATATTTGTTAAATTTATTTTTAATATTAATATATTAAAATGATATAAAAATATAAAAAAATAATTTGAAACTAATTTTTTTAAATACAATTGAACCGTAATACCAAACAAATAATTAATAAAATGCAATACTTCTCTCACAGATTGCTACGAGATTGATCAAATCACTTCAACTTGTTAGAAAGGCTAAATAAGCAATAATTGTGCACTTTTTTTTTTTTAAATGTAGCCTGCGTTGAACCCGTCGCGTTAATTTTATTAATTACAACAAAAACTAAAAGGTCGAATCTATTTTGTTTTTGAATTGTTTTTGGTTATTGATTTTTTTTGAAAAAATTGATCCTTTACATTATGTGTCGAGAAAATAAATATTTGTTACAGAATTAATATTTAATTTTAAAAGTATTTAATTTTTTATTATATAATTAAATAAAACATAATTAGAGAATAATCAAAATCATTTTAATATACTATTGTTTTAATATTTTTTTAATTTTTATTTTGAAGTTTTTTTAAAAAAATTAAACCATGTTTTTATGAAAGTTGCTTTTAAACTTGTAAAATCAATTAGTTTATTTAATGTTAACTCCTATATTATTTAATTACAATTTCAAATTAAACAAAGAGTCAAATATATATATATATTAACTCCCTTGTCCGAATTTAATAACACTGCTAGCATTTCTTTTACTTTTTAAAAAAGTTGGTCTAAAGTATGGCAACGGGCGGACCAGTGTACTAGTAAATTCTAATAGACGGGTATTGACCCGTTATCACCCGGTTCTCTCCTGGCACCGTTCATAGCCTTATAAGTTGTAATAGGCGAAGCTCATTATTATTCCAGGCCATTTATTGTGTAGTTTTTATCTACGAAAACATCAAAGAAAATAATCAATAAAATTACTTAATTAATTTCTATAGACAAATCGAGCATATTCAAAGAAATCTGAATGTCTGCTGTCCTGCTTTTCCCTTCCTGATAAGGTCTGGGCTGGATTCTTACATCCTAGTTTGATTTTTTTAGGGCTCTTGCCTCCTTTACTGGGCAAGAGACTACTGCCATACAGACTCGCGTCTGCACATGTGTGCTTGCAATGGAAGATACCCCCTTACAGGTGATGATTACTCTGGCAGTAGAGCAGAGGATGTTGTTAAGCCCATGGTTGGGATGGACGGTCACCTTTATTTTTTTTTTTAAATTATTTTTTTTAGTTTTCAATTTTTTTAATGTTTTTGAATATTATTAATATGCTGGTATCAGAAATAGATTTTAAAACATAAAAAATAATATTATTTTTATATGTTTCCAAAAAACAAAACTCTAAAAATAACATTTATCATACTTCTAATAATATCACAAACTTTAAAAGTTGTGTGGTATAAAAGTGCAAGTGCTAAAAAAGAGTTCTATTTGATGATTGTTTAGATAATAAGTACAAAATACTTTTTTAAATTTTTTTAATACATCAAAATAGTATATATTTGTTAAATTTATTTTTAATATTAATATATTAAAATGATATAAAAATATAAAAAATAATTTTAAACTTTTTTTCAAAAAAATACAATTGAACCGTGATACCAAACAAATAATTAATAAAATGCAAAACTTCTCTCACAAATTGCTACGAGATTGATCAAATTACTTCGACTTGTTAGAAAGGCTAAATTAGCAATAAGTGTGCACTTTTTTTCTTTTTAATGTAGCTTGCATTGAACCCGCCGAGTTAATTTTATTAATTACAACAAAAACTAAAAGGTCGAATCTAGTATTTTATTTTTTAAATTGATCCTTACATTATGTGTCTAGAAAATAAATATTTGTTACAGAATTGAAGTATTTATTTTTTTATTATATAATTAAATAAAATATAATTAGAGGATGATGAAAATTAATTTAATATGCTATTATTTTAATATTTTTTTAAATTTTTTATTTTTAAATTTTTTTAAGTTAAATTATGTTGTTATAAAAGTTACTTTTAAACTTGTAAAATCAATTGGTTTATGTAATGTAAGCTCCTATATTATTTAATTAAAATTTCAAATTAAACAAAGAGTGAAATATCTTTTTTTTTCCCCTTAAACTAACTCCCTTGTCCGAATTTAATAACACTGATTTCTTTTACATTTAAAAAAAGTTGGTCTAACCCATAACGGGCGGACCAGTGTACTGGTAAATTCTAATAAACGGGTATTGACCCGTTATCACACGGGTCTATCCTGGCACCGTTCATAGCCTTATAATAGGCGAAGCTCATTATTATTCCAGTCCATTTATTGTGTAGTTTTTATCTTAGAAAAAATCAAAGAAAATAATCAATTAAATTACTTAATTAATTTCTATAGACAAATCGAGCATATTCAAACAAATCTGAATATCTGCTGTCCTGCTTTGCCCTTCCTCATAAGATGTGGGCTGGATTCTTACATCCAAGTTTGGGTTTTTTTATGGCTCTTGCCTCCTTTACTAGACGAGACTACTGCCATACAAACTCGCGTCTGCACATATGTGCTTGCAATGGAAGATACCCACTCACAGGTGATGATTACTCTGGCAAGAGAGCAGAGGATGTTAAACCCATGGTTGGGATGGACGGTCATAGCCTTCTGTTAGCTGTGAGTTTTTATGGGGATTTTGGTCTTGTGGAACTGCGCAAGTTCATGATTATAATCAACAACTTCCACACATATGCAGGAGCTCACCTCGCAGAAAAACAAGTATTCAAGTTATCTGAGCCTGGGTTTCTGCTGGGGCTGAAGTGGTTCTTCAGTGGGGTCGAGGATTCATGTGCTTGGCATTTTGCAGATTTTCATTTACTCTTCATTCACTCATTGTTTCCAAATTTATTCCTCTTCTCCAATGGTGTTGACATTCCCAGCTTCTGCCGGAGCTAACTTGGCCATTGACATCCAAATGTTTGTCAGGACAGTGGCATCCTATTTTTTTGGAGAGGAAGAAACAGGATGCGCAGGGTTCCAAAGGGTCAGTTGCTTCAGGCTTGATATGTGATGATGGACTGGGGGCAATATATATCTTCAGGCAATCCCATCAAATTTTGGGATGGATCCACCTATTGGCAGGCGGTTTGAATCTTCTTGGAGTAGCTGAGCATGGAAGTTTCATTGACCAAATTTGGGGTGTGTGATCAGCTTTTGTTCATTAGAGGACAGCTTGAGATCTGTGACCCAGTCTCTTACCCCATCTTCTATCACAACAACTTGCTCAGGCATGGCTGTTCCATTGACCTTCTCTAATCCGGCACTGACTTTTGTTGTTAGCAACAATCCATGTTAGTTGGTTTTCATATAGCACAGCCAAATGTATATATTTAACTACAAGTTTTCCAATTCGTAGTCACAAGTCAAATTTAAGTAAAAATTTTCAGAATATAATCGCTCATTTTGTTTTTAACCCTGGCCCTCTTCGGGATTGCACTCAAATATCAAAATTGGATTTATTTTTTTAATATTTTTGGATGATTTTAATGTTAAAAATAAAAAAAATATTATTTTCATATATATATTTTTTAAAATTTTAAATAACAATCCTCATCAAACTTTACAAATAGATTTAATTAACTCTCGAATATCAAAACTAAATTCACAGTTTTGATCGATTAAAAAATAAAATATTTACACTTGACCTGGATAATTAAATCCATGAAAGTTTTGCTTTTGATAACATAATAATATGATATGAGATTTAGAATTTTAGATATGATAGCCAACCTAATTTTAGTAGCATTTGGCGACAACGTAAGAGAAGGAGGCAGTTAAGAGTTAAATTCACTGTAAAATTGGTTTAAAATATATTTGTTTGATGGATTTGTCCTAATCCTTCGAGTCAAACAACTAATGTATTTTCTGCAAACTGTGTCTTCTACCTTAAAACAAGGTAAGCCATGTTTAAGTGCCCGCATGACATCTGACTGCCCCTACCATTTGCAACCCAAAAAAACTAAAAACCGGCCTCAAAACAGAAGGACAAGTTGGAAGACCATCGATCGAACATAGGAACAACGAGGAAGAAAAAAATGGCATCACTTGTAACCCATTTGTGTGTCACTCTTCTCCTTCTCCCTATAGGCATCCGCCGTCTCTTTTGCTCGTCTTCTCTTTACCTCAAGAACCCATCTCTTTTTAGATCCAAAACATGGTACCTCTCTGATCCCAAATGGAAAAATCTTGATTTGTACGTCCTCACCGTAGCCCTCCCTATTGCTTCTTTTTCTTTAATCTTTCTTTTCTTCTCCATTACTACTGGTCACACAACTTACCGTTTCTCCTTCTTGCATGGATCATTGCTTCTTTTTCTTTACTGGGTCTTGGCAATTTTGTTCGTTTTATGTGATGCCATTGACCCTGTAGTCATTCTTGATAATTTCTTGTTTGTGTTTGGTGGGATTTTGTTTTTCGTAGAGTACTCTTTTATTGGTGAGGGCACTTCTGGTCTTGTTGTCGAGGTTTTTTATGGTTTGTGTGGTGGTTTGAGTCTTGTTTGTGGGTTTTGTTGTTTGTATTTGGCTATTAGGCCTGGTGCATTTTTTGCTGAGTTTTGTTTGTGTTGTGGGTTGGTTTTGAAGGGGACTTGGTTTTTGCAAGCTGGGTTGTGTTTGTATACTGATGTTTTTGGTTTTAAAGGGTGTCACGAGATTAATATTTTGCCTGGAAGTGGAAATGTTGAGTTGAAGTGTGATCTTGAGGAGGATGGGTTGAGGGGTGTGGCATTGGTGAATTTGATGTTTGTTGGGCATGCAATCGTGGTCTTTCTTGTGAGTTTGGGGTTGTTTGGATTGTTGTCAAGTAATAGGAATTTGAGGCATGGTGAAGCAAGTGGTCCTTTGCTGGCAGGGCTTGATTCTGAGAGTGCTTTGATGCGGGCGCTTCCTGAATTTGAAGTGGAATGAAGTGTATGTTATTCTTTTTTTATTTTCTTGCCTTTTCCCCTGTATTGATAATACACAATTTTGGTGTTTAATGGGATTTAATCGATTGTTTGTTCATACATACAAGGCAATGGTGTTCTTTTCCTGACAAGCTTTTGCTGTTTACACACAGAAATTGGATACTAGATTGTCTTTTTATTTCCGAATTACCTTTTATCAGTGAATGAATATGTTTTTCTTTTAATTTATTGTTTTCATTTATTTAATAGTGCTGGCAATACAATCGAACTTATAAGACTAATTAAGGTGGATAGACTTGCTTTCATACTTGTGTATTTGATGAGAGGCCATAACGTAATCATGCAAATAGCCAAGTACAGCTGCAATTCTGGAGGAAAATGAAAGCAATGTTCAAACGAAATGTCATATATTATCATGTGCAGAATCGGTTGGAATTTTTTTCATTCCTTTTTGTTTAGCAGGATATGCTTCTAAAGCTGAGTTCCTCTATTCTTGCATTGTATAGTAAAAAGATACATTTCATAATCTAATAAAGAGTACAGACATGGATGAACTGCCAAACATTGAAGCAATTTGAGCCCTTGTTTTGTTGTATTCAGTATTAGATCACTTGCATACTGAATGAATTCCAAACATGTTACCATTTGCTGATATGATAAATTGGAAACAGTCTCGGAATCACACACACACACACACACACACACACACGTATCTATGCGATATAGAAAAAATGACTTGATCCTTATAATGCCTTACTAACATGTGCTTGCGAAGATTACCCTGACATGAGTACCATTTTCTGCCTACTTCGATGGGCAGGGGCAGCAAAGGATTTAGGGATTGAGGGGCCAAAAAGAATGGGTGTATATATTTGGGAAGGGCTTCTAGATTTGTTCCTGCTTGTGGGTGAAGGCTATTACTTTGTTATGTGGTAAGTAACCGGTAAATAGTTTTCGGAAACGGTTGCTGGAGTTGCCTATTGGCATCAGTAACATTTGTAGCATAGTGTGGGCCTCCAAATTGCTGGAAACAGATAGCTTGTTACTGCTTTGTGTTCCTCCCAAATGCATTGGTTCATGCTGTTGTTATGAATGATCACAGTTGATTAACTCTAGTAATTCAACTGGATGATAATGGCCACAGATTCTTTAGACCTCTGAAGTGATCAAGTGTTAAAGTTCAACACTTTAGACAGGTGGGTTTTGATTTTCTTTCATATGGAAGTAAATAGCCACAACCTTTAAAAAAATTCAGTTCTGCAGTGACTAAGATTTCATCTCATGACAGTATGTAAAGTAGCAACACAGAGTATCTTCCAATAAAATTTTGGATTCTAGGCAGAGATATCATGGGATCTATGATAATTTTTTGGATTTTTTATATCCCTTTGTTTCACTATCTTTCAAGTTGAAGAAATTGTTGTTTTTGTAGATAAAATGCATGAAGTGGAGCCGTTACTTCATGATTTTTAGTTCTTCAATGATGTCTTTGGAGACAATTAGAAGGTCTTGAGAATTTGACGTCAGATTTTGAACATGGTAAAACGTAAGGACTTTTATGGTGACTTGAATTCACTGAAAGACCATGGCCTTACCAATTCATGTGTTCATAACTGTTGAACTCAGGTGCTAATGCTTTGCTGGAGAGCTTCTTTTATCATTCTCACATTCTACTTCTCACAAAACCGTAATCTTTGATTATCATGGAACCTTTATTTAATATATTTGTTGTAGGAAGCTGAAATTTATAGCCCCCCTCCCAATTTTTTCCATCAAAGTGTGCAAAGAAATGGAATGTGACTGTCCTTCCAGTGTTGTGCTTGCTAGATGCTTTATTGAAAAACAAGCTGTTGGAGCATGAGGAGGATCTGGCATTCAGAAGAGGAAGAAGTGATTCAGGAGCAACATCTGAGTCGTATGTTAAATTTGGTTGGTACTATAGCATGCTACTGAAGAAAGACTTATTTGAATGTGCCCTTGGATAAAAGAAGAAATGAGTTGGAGAATAGATGTGATTCAAATCAAGATGTTTCTAGTATCCTGTAAGCAAAATTACATAACTTTTCTAAAAATACAGTTTTAGATGATGAGTTTTTCTCAGGTTCTGATGTCCGTTTTGTGCTAACAAATGAGTACTTTCTACATGTTATACTTTTGTTGCCATCTCTCTCTCTCCCACAGACACATGCACTCAAGCATACCCATGCAGGCTTGCGCGCACACACACTTTTGACCTTTTCTAGTTTAGTTTTCATCCACATTTATCAGTAAACACACAAGTCAAATTTGAAATTATATTATCACTTTTGAGAATTCTCAGCAGCAAATGATGTTGTTGGCTTTTGACCTATAAGGTACCAGATGCTTGTCTTCTGGTTTAGTATTTTAATGTTTGGTTAAGTCCTCAATTACTGATCTACCTTGGAGGTTTCTTCCTCTCGTTTACTGAACTGGAACTGTTGCCACCGCATACTATATTAAAGGAACATAGGAGGTTTTTCTTTTTTGAAAAATATTACCATTTCTTGGTAGTTGACTTCCCTTGTTAAAATTTTTGACATTGTGATTTTCATGTATATTTGTATACCTATTCCTCAACTATCATTCTGCTTATCAGTCTGGTTTGTTTACCTCATTCATTTTTTTTCCTATCCATTTTGCTTGCCTGGCATGTTCCACTTCAGAAGGTGAAGCAAATAGAAAAGTCTTAGGGCCTTATTGCACAACTAAGGTTGCTTGAAGAAATTTAGACAACCTGGTTTTTCCTTTTTCGGCAATGTGGAGGTATATCTGATTAATAAAAAAAAATAGGGAAGGTTGTTGGAGAGGTCCTGTTAGCATGTGTTTGCGTGTGCGCATGAGCTCATGCGGGCACTCGTGCTGGTGGGGAAGAGTGATTGTACTGTAGAAGGGATGAGGGTATAACCATGGATGTCAGCATGTGTAACTAAACAAGTCAAGTCTGTATAAGAAACATGTACGTAATCAGGATGGTGGGGGTGACTCCTGTTGAAGGGAAGTTAAAGGAGAAATTAGGATGATCTACTTGCATCCAGCATCAAAATCTAAATGACTGATGAGGAATGTGATCACGTTGAAGTATCAGGACAGACAAGGGGGGTGGATGGAAAAAATGCCATGGGTTAGAATGATAAAGAATGGTTTAGCATTGTTACAATTTATGAAGAATCTTACCTAAAATAGATCTGGATGGAAATTCATGGAATTGAACCTAAATAGTTTAAGATTGAGGGTTATTAAGCTAAGACAATAACAAATAAACCGAAAATGTCTTGAGTTGAAGTTGCAAAAAAAGAATAAAAACAAGAAATTGTAGCTTTAAACAGACTGGAGAGGGATAGTATTCTTTAAGTGACCCCGCATATGAGAAATCCTATCTAGCATCTTTTAAGTGGATATAGAGGAATCATGCATCAGTAGCTTCAGTTCTTTTGGTGATCTAGGTAGTGTACCCTATTGGAGTCATTTGCAATGTAAATGTTCTAATGTTGTTCTAGTTGGGGCACGCAGTCGTAAGCTGAAGAGAAATTCAACTACATAGTTTCATCTGTAATTCATGGTTCTACTGCCCTGAAAAGCAGGTTTTGCTTGCTATCTAATGATAATTACCTTTCCTTCTTACAGGTTTCTTCATAGAAGGTTTGATGACAAGGGTGTGCTTGTGAGGAAGGAGATAGCAACCGAAACTTTATCAAGTAGTAAAAACTAGAATTGCATGCAAAGCATAGTATATGTCTGCTGGCTATGATAGATTCAAGTTTATTATCCACAGAAAGAATGCTTCAACTGTTATTTTTTGCTGTGTTACAAGGTTCAGCAAAAGAAGGAAATTTATAAAAGTCTTGGTTCAAGACTTTCAGAAAAGCAATGACAGTGGCTGAAAATCTCTAGTAAGTTTCTCTGACCTCTTGATGTAGTTTAATATGTAAATCAGATTTTGAATTCTAGTTATAAACACATTAATATGAATGTCACATTACAGGAAGTATCATGAGTTTGACTAATGTTGCTTTTCTTTTTCCTGGTTGTGTATGAACTGATATGAACTTCAAACTTCTCTTTACAGTGTCATTGTCAATATGGTTAGATACATTTAATGATAGGCCTGATGACTCTTGAAATTGCTATATTGCTATTGTCACAACCTTAGTAGATTAGAGCAACATGCATCTTTGATGTTCTTCTACAAGACAAACACAGGTTATGATAGAAGTTCACATATTGCACAAAAGTACATCTCATAACTGAAAACAAGAATATGTAACATGAAGTTTAAATTATTGTAGTTTAGTATATCCCAGTGGAGAAGAGAACTTTGGGATTGTCAACCATCGTCTACGAAAATGCCGAAATCCATGGATTTTAATCCGAAAACGAATTTGCATGATCTTCCTGGTTAAATCACGACATCTTCTTTTGAAGTTTTTTGGTTTTGATAAGCTTACCAGTTTTCCACCATACCTGCTTTCTGCATGTGCTGGAAAACAAACAAAACATGAATGTTAACTAAAAGTAAAAGAAAACCTATTTGTCACTTCTTTCTTAACCCACTCTCTTGTCATCATTCTGCTGTAATTTCTCGTAGCATCATATATATGATGGGATGTCTTGTGAATTAGTTAAGTGTTTCTAAGCTCTGCATCGCTCAAAATATAGAGACCATCTGGTGCCTCTATGTGAAGCAAAAGGGAACTTTCCCTTGTTCTTTTCTTTAATTTTCTCTCTAATAACATCAATGACCCGAACACTTTACCTTTGACCTTTTTAACATTTCCATTCTCTTGCAATTTCTCCTCGTGCAAGACCTGCAAGTTGCAGCAAGAAAATTAGTCTTGCTGTCCTCTTGTTGAGGGCTGATGTATGATTGACTCACGATTGCTTTTCTTGCAATGTGGAGTTGCTAGGTTAGATCCTAAATTACCTTTTGGAGTGCAAGGGAAGAAAAACAAAAATTGAAATGCAACAGTTAATTGTTCAATAACAAGAGAGGAAAACTGCAGTGCTTTTTGGTTATCTGAATAAAGTTTGCTAAGAATATGATGCTTTCTGTTAGGTTTTGTTCAGCACCTCAACCAAACTTTCCAAACGCTTTTGCATCCTTCTTTGTATGAAACCTCTGGTGCACTATAAGAAAAACTCTTGTCAGCAAAGGACGTATGCACTATCAACTCCTGTGCTTAACACCCCTCATGCCCAAAGAACTTCAACAGAAATAAATAAAAGAAAAAGCCTTGATAGAAAGTATTACCTTTACGTGGTTTTTCACGTAGGCATAGAAGTTTAATAGACTCCATACAGTTTTGTCTAGTTTTTTACCTTCAACATGGTGTGAAGAGATATCTGGCAATATGGCAGCAAATATGTTAGCTTAAACATGCTCAAGGAAAACAAACGCTTATTAATATCCAAATGAAAAGTTTCATAATCAATGAATTTAGTTTCTATATTTTGTGTATGAAAATTATAACTAGTTGTCAAGCGATTGTGTATTTTCAATGATAATTATTGCAAAATGATGGAATTGTTGTTTAAGCCACTTTATGCATGGTTTTGTGTTCAGTTATGAGCAAGGGGATACCAAAACAGACAAACCCTCCATTGGTGCTTAAATCTTCTAAAGGTTCTCCTCTCAGTTCTGGTGGAGGAATGGGTGACCAGGTGCAAGGTGGAGCTTTAGCCCATTTTTCTGAGCTGCCCACATCCATGAGTTCCTAATTCGAAAAGGAAAAGGATAAAAGGTAATAAAGATACCATCATTTCTAAATACCAACAAGAGAACTTCAGGACCAAAAATCAGTTGAATGTCTCTGATGTTAGAGTTTTGCAAACCTGAAAGAAGGCCGTCGCAATAATCACATCTGAGTGCTCTCTAAAACGCATTGGGAATACTGCTGTGATTTTTTGTGGCTGTCAAACAAAAACATTTACTTTAATTTAGCAAACTGGAGTCAAGTTTTTATTCATTCAAAATTTGGTAGTGGTGCTGTTGCCAATTCTAAATAGTGATCTACTGCAGTTTTTATTATATCAAATAAGTGAAGAGGGTGGCTTTTAGCGGATATGAATCTTAATCGAACATATCCATCTCTTAGCATGTTATGTTTTGATATCTTTATTTACCTTGCTGTTTTGTGGAGATTTTCATGAAGGATATAAAAGGTTGGATTTAGCTGAAAACTAAGTTGTTTGATCATTTAAAATGGCTTGAAATGCCAAAACTATTTCAAGTGTAAAACTTAGCCAGATTTCAAGCAAGGCTAGACTGCCAAATTGGCAATGACTTTATTTACCTTATAGGTTTCTGGCCAGACTGTATTTATAGCATTTCTAGAAAGATTGTACAAAACTCAGAAATCTTGAAATCAAAATCTGGCACACTGTCATTGGAAGTTATTAGTAGACTGGCAAAATTGTTATCAAAATCAGTCTTTCACTATGATAATACTTCATCAAGTCTAATATTGTCCCTTGGGGATTGAGACCTTAATTAGAAGAAGATGGGGATTGCATGAGTGGCTATACCTGTCTGATGACATAGAAGGGCTCCCTTGGGTGATAGACAAGTTTAATTGGCTTATTCATTCCTTGGGATGTATCCTGGGAATTGACATTTCTCAACATTTCTTTCAGCTGGGAACTTAGTATTACTGCTTGCACTGAAGAAATTTGTGTAATCACTTTTTCAGAGTCTGGAAAAGGAAAATACGTATCAGCATGGTTATGAAGTGTGGAAATTTGACAGCCTGTTATGAAAATAGATAAAAAATAAACATCTCCTATTAGGATTCTGTTCTTTCCTCTTTCATTCCTTACAAAATGCTTAGATAATTTTTCAAGCACCAACAGAACCAGAAGCAGCCCTTGTTTCAAAGAGAAGATCAAGATGTTAATTTCATGCTTAAAAAACTTGAAGATTGCACTGGCTATAATGACGAGTCATTTAGCATAAAGTTTCTTTAGCACTAATTTGAATTAGTTTTATGATCTTGAATTTGAATGCTATGTCTATATTTAGTAGAAGCCATATGTTCAAATCCTTTATTTCAACTCTATTATTATTTCAACTCCCACCTAAACATATGATACTATTTTCTTCGTTGTTGACTTCTTTTCAGGAGTATTATCAGGTAATGCCTAAACATATGATACTATTTTCTTCGTTGACTTCTTTTCAGGAGTATTATCAAGTAATCTTTTTATTTCCTGCATTCAAGTGTCATGGAAAACTTCGTATGGATGTCTTCAAATATTGTGAATGGTGGTACTTGGCTGAATCAGGAATTCTGTTATTTAAGAGGAAATCTATTTCAGTGCTACAGTTTAGTTGATCAAAATGGTAGGTATAGTTTGTCTAGTTTGGGTGGTTAAACTTCTCGTTGTGCTGTTAATCTGTCTTTGCTATAAACCCTGAACTCAGATTTACTGCATACAGTTCTTGTATTTCTTGTTCGTGTTAAGAAATCGCACAATTTTCTTCCCATTCAAGCTCCAGCTTAGTTTCTTTTTTTAAGGTAGCCTCCTATCAGAAATTTTACATATTTCTCCTTTCATGTGTGCAGCTCGGTCTTCTTTTGTAGATGGAGATTTTGGAACTTCTCTCTCTCTGTAATATACTATAGTATACTGAAAGCTATTCTTAATTTTTTTGGTGAATAGAAGGAATAACATGCTTAAATGCAAGATAGTACTATTATGTGTCACAAAGCACCAAGCAGCTGTTTTTTTGTTTTTAAAAAATTGGTGTTGATTTGGAGAAGTAGCAAACCTTTTCCAATTGGAACCTTAGCAAAATTTAGCTTTAGGGTTAGCTGATATCCTTCTTTTGCGGGTTCAACAATCTCCACAGCATCCGAGCAAACTTGTTTTACCATCTGCATGGTGTATGATGACAACCCGTATGATAGCAGGGCTCCTTGGGACAGTAGTGGAGTTGATATTGACAAGTAGTTATGTTGTGGATCAGCTGCTGAAGACTGAATATTACAGGATGATTATCAGAATAGTTCATCAGCTGCTGAAGACTGAATATTACAGGAATATCAGAATAGTTTTCAACATTTTGTTGACAGCCTATATATATGTTGACAGGTAGTGGGCATGTGCTTTTTGATGATGCACTCAGCCATTAATCACAATCATTTCTAGAATTCTTGCATATTTCTCGATGCTGGGTCATTCCAACTATTTTTCGAGTCAATTACTTGGACATTCTAATGTGGTGTCAACTACAATCGGTCGCATCAAGTAGAAAGTGAATGTTGACATAAGTTATCTGTAATAAATTAAATTTTATCATGCTAAGAATGCAATAGACTAACCTGAACATGGTATTCCACAGACCCAAATTCATACAAGTGATGGTCAATCTCCACAGGCTTCTCAGCGCTATCATGAAAGGAAGCACATCAATTTTCAACATAGTTTTTGTTAATCATCCTTGCAACTTGAGATACAGTATTTGCTACTTGGGATGTAAAGGAGAAGAAAGAAACTTCAAATTTGTCCAGAGCAATGAAAGCCTACTACTTTCAAGGGTAGCATTTTCCGAGTTTCCTTCTCCTTTCCTCTACTACTAGAGAATGGATATCTAGAATTGCTTCCATTTTCTATTTTGTATAAATATGCTGAAATGATTCCATAGACTTTGGAGACTTTTTACATTAGAAGTCCATGAGATACCTTAGCAGAACTTATCATTCATTTATTTTTTAATTTCCTGCCTTTTATTTCGGGTAAGCCAATGATAAATCATCTTGTACGGAGAAGTTATCGTAAAGGGAAGAAATTTAATCATTTGTGACATGCGATTTGTGGAATTTAGATAAATAGTTCAGTGCTTGGCTTTGTTTCGCATGAAAGGTCATGTTGAGTTCTCAACAGTTTTGCTTTCTTCAGTGATATGATGTCATCAATCAATCATAGATCATGGTTTGATCTCAGCCATGAAGCTGGGAGAAGCATTTCATCTTTTATTATGCTGCATGCTTACTCATTTAAGTGGCAAACCTAAAAGAAACAGCCCGTCACAAGATGTTTCCACTTGAGGGAGCTGCTCAACTTTACCCCACCCACCAGCTATTGCGTTTCATTGCTTATCTACCTGGAAAACACAATCTATTCTATCCACCAGACAATTATAGAGTCATCATTCAAGAGGGAAGCTACCTTCACCCTCCCTGTTTAGCCACGCAATCTTATGTTTTTACAATAATATCTTGGTAATACACATTCTAATGTCTAGATTCAATATTTCATCTATCTAGAAATTTAATATTGAAGTTATGCAGGTTCATGAGTGTGATGGTAATGAATCCTTGAAAACCTACATTTGAAAAAAAGAAAAATGCTAGAAGAGGTGATAGGCATCCCAGAAAGACTCACCGATATAACTTGAGCAGGATCTCCCTGAGCGCGGGCGACACCCTATCAAAGCATGCCATGTTGAAGAAACCTCTCTCAAGTCCTGCCTCACATGGTGGTGGAAATGAACTGAGATGTTCAACTTTAAATCCAGATGGTTTTGTCCATATCTATGAAGTTTGAGTAGAAAGCAAGTTGAAGTCCTGCCATCATTGTTTAGCAACCCTTGAAGCAAGTACCTACCATCATCACTTCCCTCTCATTTCTCCATCCTTCTTTGTTGTTTGTGAAGTACGCATAATGGATCACCTGTCCACACCCTCCCACTGTAAACTTTTCTCTAAGGATTTTATATCATTAACAAGTCTAATAATATTTGCATGAGCCATGAGCTTCGCTTGTAAAAACACAAATACTCAATTTGCGTGTGTTGTTTGCGAGTCAACACAATTTCAGATTAGAAGATTCTTCTCACGTACCCACTGGATTTTCTCCACCGATTTTTCCTAGATCCATCCATAATATAATATCGTTTCTTTTGCTGGTTGTCCTTGCAGTAATTTTGGCACTGAATTATTATTTACTCCTTTTCTTTTGAACTGAGGAAGCTTTGCATCAGCTTGATCATCATTTATGGCAATCTATCAATGGAAGTGCCAGAAAAAAATAAAAACAATTGTAAGATCATACGACGTTTCATTTCTTTTTTTTTTTTGTCCAAAACATTTCATGTAAATATATATCGGAAAAACTGTTAAAAACAAAGTCAATAGATAGGGAAAGATGAAACAAATGCATGCTTTGGCTCAAATAAATATAAATGCATTCTACAATGAATCTAAAAAGAAAGAAAAAAACCCTCATAAAACCATAAATTACTAACAATCTAAAAGCTAATTAGAAAATAAAATAAATTACAACACACAGGACTAACAATTGATGAATTTTAATTAATTCAACTTACTGTACAAACAAAAATTGACCTCCAAGCATATATATATATATATATATATATAGCTTTGGTGAGACCAATTCCCCTTTAGTTTTTCTTTTCTTTTCTTCATGTATCCAATTCCCCTTTAGTTTTTCTTTTATATATATAGCTTTGGTGAGACCAATTCAAGGCAAAGGCCACTTGTATATATATATATATATATATGAAGAAAAGAAAAGAAAAACTAAAGGGGAATTGGTCTCACCGAAGCCAAAGGCCACTTGTATTAGAATAATCAACATTCAAGGCAAAGCAAAGAACCCCACATTGAAATTGTCTCCTCTTCCACTGACAGCTATGTACCACCCACTTTCCATGGCATGTAGGTTTTTGAAGCTGTGGGAACAATTGTATTTTTAAAATATTTATTTATTAAAAAAATATGTTTTTTTACTTTTTAAATATTTTTTAAATATTAATAATTAAAATACAAAATATAGTTTTTTTTTAAACTAACGTGCACCGTCAACCGCACTTTAATCACTGTCAGCCGTTGTATCATCTCCCCTCTCCTCTCCACCACTTACAAAGAGGAAAAAAAACAAATAATAATAATAATAATAATACTAAAGAATTAATTAAGAAAAATACAAAGGATCATGTCGAATTTAAGTACATTGTGAAACAAAAATTACTACAAAACAACTCTCTGTTATGTTTCCTATCTTTATGGGTTCCTCAAAAAATCAATCTTCGGTTTATCTTTTTTATTAAATTAAAATTAAATGGTTTCATTTTGTCACTGGTTTGATCTACTTTTCTGTACGATTAATCTTATTTTCTCTGTCTTAACGTTCGTTTCCTTTTTCATTCATCTAACAATTAGCTAAAACGAAACTCTCTTCCTCTTCCTCTGCCTCGTCCTCTTCTTCTTCTTTCTTTTCAAAGCTCCTGTTTTTTCTCACTTTCTTGGGAAAGTAATGTTATTCCCTCCTCCTCTCAATGACTTCTCTTTTTTACACCCCTTTTCTTTTAGATTTCTTGATTTTGTATTTTATTAATCCAGTTCAGAGTTTGATCATGTCAAAAACAAGCGTTGACCTTGTATTTTGATCGTCAAAACCCTAGCAAAACAGCCTTCACCACACAAAAAGTTTGGGTTTTGGGGTTGAGGTTTGTTGATTCTTGATGTTTAGACAGCTGGGTTGGTGTTATTTGGGTTAAATATGTTATTTTGATTGGTAGAATTGGGTTTTTTTAGCTGTGCTTTTCATTCTTTTTTAGGATTGTGGGTGTATATTTAGTAGTCAATGGACAAGGAGGATGCTAATGGATTAAAAAACGAGCCTTTAATTATGACTCTAGACTCTCCAAAAGCTGAGGAGGATGTTGAAGGGAATGGAGAAGATTATAGTGAGTTCAAGGCTTTGTTGCCTCCTAGGGAAGGTGGAATGTCAAGAAATTCAGACAAAGTCAGGAGAAAAGTTCAGTGGAATGATAATAATGGGAATAAGCTTGTGGAGGTTTTAGAATTCGAACCCAGGTAATTTTATAGTTTTTATCAGAATTTTGGCTTTTTTACTTTTCTGGCTATGGTTTTGTTGTCTGATATTTGGTTCACAAGTTGAGCTGTGAGTTTTTAGTTTTGGAACCTAGTTATGACTTAATTATCAAAAAGAAAAGTTGGCGTACACGTGCATTTGTGGGCATATAATCTGGCTGTGCTTGATCATCTATGAGCAGATTAGCTTCAGATTAATTGATAGATCTGGTTGGGGTTATCCTGGTAGTTTTTAAGTTATTTGCAAGCATTTGGATGACTTGTTTTGGCTATGAATTTTTATACTTTCACTCAATTTGAGTAGAAGTGAATCTGTATGAAGTACGAATATTATGCAAGTTCCATGCATAACATGCAATTGTTTCTGGAATGAGCTTTAATTAAAGATCAGGCTGAAGTGAGTAAAAGTGTTTGTGGTATAAGCGGAGCTTGACCCTCTTGAGTTCGCATTCCGTTTTTTAGATTCTTGATCAGTCCCGTTTACAGAAATATCTGGCTGTAAGAGCTAGAACTGGCAGGGCTTGTTCCATTGATGGTCATTACATAACAAATTACGTTGTATTCATTTGATAGTCTAAAACCCAGTCCTGTTTCTATTTAGTTTGGAAGCCTTATGACATAAGTTACCACTTACAAAGTCTATTTTCTTCTAATCTTTGAACAACTATCATTGTTGTGTTTTTCGATGGATACATTGCCAATGTTCTTGCCAAGCGGTTATTCATCTAGAATGAAAAGGATAAGCCCATTCAACATCATCTAACAATAATTGTGGGGCTTAATCATCTAGACCTCTTGGAGAAAAAGTTATGCAATTAATTCATGAAACTCTACTACCCATGAGGTAAAATGAATATTATCATTATAATGCTGGAAACTTCCTGAAAAATGATTTAACTTTTGCTGGGGTTACCTGTTTAAGTTGGTTGTGTAAGTACTTGATTTTTATCTTCTGATCTGCTTGCCATCCTGTGTTTAAGAAATTTCAATTTTCAGGTTCACTTACTGCCTTTTAGTGTTATTGAAATTTGGACATTAAGTGACCTCTGTTTCTGATGAAAGGAGAGGTTTGTTTATTATTTGGAACCACAGGTTATGACAATATAAAGTAATGATCAAAAAAGGGAGAAATAAAGATTACACTGAAGTTTTAAAGAACATTTGCTTTGCAGTTGGCTTTTGTTTGTATTTAGTGTACCCATACATGCCATCAGATTATTATTATTTTGTGGATCTTGTTAGTAATCTTGTGTCAGATTTTTCATTCTCTCCTTTAAGTATCCTCACAAGGTTCTATCAGGAAACAAAATTTTCATCTAGGATGATTTATTACTCCTTTTTTATCTTTCTCAGTACCAAGTCTCCATTGCTTCATGAAAAAAAAAAAAGAAGGGCTAATAGTAGTAATCTGGTGGATTTTTATCAGATCCCTTGTTTCAGCTGCTTCTGTGCAGTTCAAGTGTGGATGTTGAAATCTACATTTTGTTCTTTGTCAACCACACTGATCTGAACTTATCCCTTACATCTCTTTAGAGAATTTAGTATTACCCGGTGCAAGTCAGCTGCCTTATATTATGACAGCCTCACCCAACATTCAAATGGCCTTCAAAAAAGGAACAAGCTGTTGTTGCAATATGCCTCCCCAAAATTGAGGGCTGTAAGGAGGATATGAGTAAATTGAAGGTTAAGATAAGAAAATAATCCAAAAAAAAAAAAACAGATGTAATCTATTCCCTCCTGAACAAGACCCTGTTGCTTCCATTAGTAGGAAGACATATACTGATAATGTTTCTCATTTTTATGTCATTTGGAGCTTCAAAAATTGACCTGCTCTCTACTGTGATATTAATGTGGGTGGAAGATCCTGGTGTTTTGTTCAAAACATCCATAACTAGCACACATCCACTCATTTTGGCGAACTAGTGAAACACTCAACTAATTCAATCTGTGGTCAGTGCAACGCATTAGGTGACCTTTTCGGCTCTTCAAATCTACTACATTGCGGTCATAATTAAGTGAAAACTTAAAAATCTACATGTGTCCACAAGAAACTCTTGAGCGTGTGATGTCTTTTATCTGAGCATTGAATCACTTCTGTTCATAGATTTCATGTTAGTTGACGATTATTGTACCCCTCACTCCAGTTTTCCATTTGTGGCTGCAGCGATGTTAGTGATTCTGACGAAGAGGATACAGATTCCTGCTTATGTACGATAATGTAGATATTGTCAGTACATCAATTTGTAGATATCTACTGGATAAGCTAGAAGGGCATTCTCTCCAGCTACGGCATGATAATTGTGTGAAGGACTGGTTTCAACTTCTTGTTGTAAGTGAGGCACCTGCAATCCCTGCCAACATTTTGGCGCTGCTTGCCAAAGGGAAATATAATTAGAGCTCTTAGGTGGTTTTTGTGATGAGATTTCAAACAAGCAGCTTTATATTGGTGGGACCTAATCCTGGGAAATGAAGCAGACTGAAATAACAATGATCAAGCTTACACCATGTGGCATAGGATATCAAGTAAAACTGAACATTTTTGCTTTTCCACTTATGATTATAAATGAAGAGATGAACAAAGCTCAAAGATTATTTTCAATGAAGATTTCATGAAGTTTCATTTACTTCGACTTTATGAGACTCCATTATTCCTATCATGCCACATTTAGTTTTGCAGGCTGCTGAATGTATACAGATCAAGTCTGGAATAATGAACACAGTGATCATGAGTTAATGCCAGGCGCATTATGCATGATGTGTGCATTGATGGGTGGGGGTGAGTGGGCTCTTATTGTGTTATTTTCCCTTCTTAGGCTTTGGCTGTGTTTGTTTCCGCGGCTAGCCGTGTGTTTTATTTAAAATTATTTTTTTATATGTTTTTGAATTATTTTAATATGTTAATATAAAAAAATAAAATATATTTATTTTAATATATTTTTAAATAAAAAATATTTTTAAAAACAATTATTATTAAACTCCCAAACACTACTTTTGTTTATGCCACATTATGACGGGGATATCTAAGAACTATTTAGAAATAGAATAATAAATTAATTGTTTTTATAAAATTAGAGCCAGGAAAAAAGAAAAAGAAAAATTAACAATTTCATGTTTAAATATAGTATTTCTTTATTCATAAATCTAAAATTTAATTTTTCAGTTTTTTAAATTTGTGCCAGGTTTGAAAAACATATTTTAGGAGTTTTTCATAGATTGTTTTTACAACTTGTTCATGTTTTTTAAATGAAGTAAAGACATGAATAATATATATATATATATATATTTAGTAATGTAAAGGATAATTTTTTTATTTACATTAGTGTTACAAATTTAATTTTTATTAGAAATTTAATATAGATTTTTTAGTTAAGAACATAATTTTTTAATGATAATTTTTAATCTGAATAAAATAAAATTAATATTCTATAATTATAAATTTATGGTATTGATTGTAATTTTGATGTGAAAACTTGATATAAATAAATATGCTTGTCAATTTTTATTGGACAATAAAAAGTGAAAAGGGAAGAAAAAAAACTAGAAATAAAAAACGAAAATAGTTTTATTTCAGGGAATATAACCTTAATTTCAACAACTTCCCTTCTACTCTTTCTTAATTAACTGTAACTTTGCGGCCCTGCAGGCTAATACAGGAATCCCCTCAATTTAAACAGTTTTTAAAGTAATAGTCTTTGGTTTGAACATTCTTCTCCATTTAGCCTGTGTTGGAAGGACATAATTTCATTGTAAGACATTACTGTTGGTCTTCTACCATAAATGAAACTAGATAGTATTCTGCATGTTGCGCTTCATTTACCACTGTTTTTGTCTTCGGATTAACGTGGAAAGTGATTCTCCAGAGACTAATCTTGGCTCTGAAATGTTTATTTGATTGAGAATGATGATTCTCCGAAACTAGAAAGTATTCTGCATGTTGTGCTTCATTTACCACTGTTTTTGTCTTCGGATTAACGTGGAAAGTGATTCTCCATAGACTAATCGTGGCTCTTGTAATGTTTAGTGATTGAGAATGATGATTCTCCGAAACTAGAAAGTATTCTGCATGTTGTGCTTCATTTATCACCGTTTTTGTCTTTGGATAAGCGTGGAAAGTGATTCTCGAGAGACTAATCTTGGCTCTGAAATGTTTAATGATTGAGAATGCTGATATTTGAAATTGAGTAGTTCAGCTTAGTACTGATTCTGAGACAAACAGCAAATCTCAAAAGAGAGGGAGATTTAAATAATGAAGTAATGATGGGGAGAAATAAGATACTTAAAAGCCCACTTTGTCTATACCAAAACAACGTCAAGAAGCGGATCAAAAAATCAGAAAAAGACACAAATGCATCACCCCAGATCGTTTCACACTTGCCCGGAATGGGCTACAGAAAATAACAAGAGCAACCTCAGCTGTATTTCTATCCACAGATTCATCCCAACCTCATATGAGAACAACCTTTCTCACTTTCTTGCACGTGGTAGATTTCCATGAAATTGGTCCTTATTTGAATCCTTATGTGTTTTTTTTTTTCCCTCTCTTAATCGAATTGTCACTATCTTGAAGAAGACAACGAAAACGGTGACAATGGAATTTTCTTATCAGGCCTCCAAATTGATGATGTCTAAAATGGGCATATCTTCTCTATTTCTCCATGAAGATGTACTGTCTGTAAAACAAGCTATCTGTGATGGAGCCTTGGTCTCAACATCATTGGATGCAGTTATCTTCTGGTAAGAATCAGGAGGAACCACCCAGTTTGAGAGGCTGGCATCAACTGCGATTTCTTGCATGAGAGGTGTGGAGTGACTGATATTCGAGATTGAACTAAGGGGTTTCGGTGGGTGTTGCACAAGGGCTACATTTTCTTTCATCTGTTGCTTAGGGGGTTGCGTTCCTCTTGCCTTCACTACTTTCCATTGATTGAGATTTTCCACTGGTTTCAGCACAGAATGAACATACTGACGCGATCTCAATCCTCCCTCATTTGAGTCACCAAGGGACTTTAGATTTTCAGTTGTATCCTTTCCCAGCATTGTCGAAGAATTTTTATTCTGTGAACTCGCAGTTAGGGAGTTGAATTGCCCAGAAAATTCCTTTTGATTTACTCTCAATTCATCTATATTGCAGCCATTGTTATCATCATCTTCTTCTTCTTCTTCTTCGTCATCCAATTCATCATCATCATCATCCAAATCACTTTCTTCATACGCTATTCCATCCTCTTCATCATAGCTGTCAATGCAGTTTCTATATCTATAATTTGATGGATAAGACGCCATTTTGGACGCGATTGAATCCCCTTCAGAGAGAGAAGAAGATTGCCTTTCTTTAGCAGCATCTTTGCTAGTCTCTTCCTCATCACTTCCCCAGTAATCACTCGTGCTTTCCTCTTTCGGAATTGGCTCATAAGTCTGAACATTCAAATTGAAGCTCACCTTCTTTCTAACTTTATAGTTCAAGGAATCCTTGGGTCTTTCGCTGTCAATAAAAAAAACACACACCAAAGAACAAAACTTGAGCACAGACTAACTACAAAGAGAGAGACCCAAAACAATGAAACATACAACAGCAAATAAAAAAATAAATGATTGAAAAATAGGGTAAACATAGTGAGGGACCTGAGTTCAGCTTCTGAGGTTATGGGCTTCCCTGTAATGGCAAGGTTTGTAGAAACAGAATCTAGAGGTTCATAACTACAAAGTTTCTGCTACATCAAAACAAATAGTAAAAAAGAAGAAGAAGATTGGTGATTAATTCAAATGAATGTTGGAAATATATAAGCAAGCTTACATGGTCTCTATAACCCGGTTTTCTACGCTTTCTCTTTGAAGACAAGCCGAAACAGCCAAGAAAGCAACCCATCAGTGATCAGGCAGAGACCGACCGACCGACCTCAAGGATCAGAGGATGTTGTTAATGGCGAGATTGGCTAAAAATAGAGAGAGAGAAGGAGGGTTTGAGTGAAGTGTGGTGTGGATTTGAAAACCATTTCTGGCTCCAACGGGTTTTGAAAATAGGAACGTTAGGCTTTAATGATTGTACGAGTGGTGGTGGGTCGGGACTTGGACAACGACGATGTCAATGTGCGTGCACCAGTTTATTATTAATTATTCAAATATCCAGAAAAAAGGAGCAGATAATAAATTATAAAACCTTCTCCCAATACTTTGCGGCTCTTTGTTTTTTTTTTATTTATTTATAATTATTATCATTATCATAGCTGTCGTTTTGTCTTAATTTTCAACCAAATCTTATAATAGGGGTGAGAAAAAGAAAAAGAAAATCAAACTGAAAAATAAATAAATTGAATTAATCAATTAAACCCATTAAAAAATCCAAAAAATTTATAAGTTTAGTTTTGATTTTAAAATTCTAAAATTAATAAAATTGAATAAACTCTACTATAAAATCTAACATGTATATATATATAAAACCCTAAAAGTAAGTTCCCTTTCAATCCTTACAAGCTCTCCCTGTCTCTCCCAAATCACAAACGCCCTCTTCTTCCTCATTCTTCCCTTGTTCTTCCTATATCTCTAGTTCTTCACCTACTCCAACAAAAACATACACAATTAGTAGCCTCTGTCTGTTGATTTACTGTTTTAGATTTGTTTTTAAGACATGATTTTTCTTCTTTATAGTTTTTTACTTTTAAGCCATGATATTACCTTTATTGGGTGATTTTGCTATTAATACTGTTATTTTCATTTCCACAGGAGTTATTTCCATGCTGAACAAATTTTATTTACCTTTGTGCTAAGTGATTCGTTGATGGAAATAGCCTGGGTGTTCTTCTTGGAAAGACCTTGTGACGTGGAATAGTTTATCATTTGACATATTACAACAATATTTATCAGATGAAATGCTTTTGTTTGTTTTTTATTTTAAAAATGTATTTTAAAAAATTATATATATATATATTAAATTAATATTTTCATATTTTCTATATATATATATATATTTTAAATTAATATTTTAGTATTTTCATATTATTTTGACGTATTAATGTTAAAAATAATTTTTTTAAAATAAAAAATATTATTTTAATTTATTTTCAAACAAAAAATATTTTAAATAACAATCAAATTTATTTCCAAACAAAAAATATTTTCAATAACAATCGCTAATATAAACTCAGATACACCTTCTAGTTACATAGAAAAAATTTCCATTTCTTTTCCCTATTTTTTCTCTTTTGAAACTCCATAATCTTTGAAACTCTATAATCTTTAACTTGTTAGATGAAGTATTTTTTAAAATATTTTTTATTTGAAAATATATAAAAAAAATATGTATTTTATATTTTTTTAAAAAATATTTTTTAAAATATTTTTTATTTAAAAATATATAAAAAAAAATATGTATTTTATATTTTTTAAAAAAATATTTTTTATATTAAAACATCAAAATAAATTTTAAACAAAGAAAAAAAATAATTTATTTATTTTAAAAGCATTTATAAAATGCAAAAAATAAACTTGTGCGGGCTAAACATAGACTATAAACAAGAAAAAAAGAATTCAATTCAGGTTTTACTATTAAATGTTTCAGATGGTATTTTGATAATATTAGATTTGCATCTAAATGAGTCATTGCACGAGGTTGGTGTTGCACATGAACCATCTCTCAAACAGCTTTGATAGACAGTAAATACATGTGATTACTCATTCAAGTCCTTTCTAAAAACATAATTTATTTTATTTGAAAAAATTATGAATTTTTTTGTCAAAATTATTACATCACATGTACCATTTCATGTCTCTGGAATTCAAAAGAAAATTTTAAATTTAACTTATAAAAAGCAAATTTAAACAACTAGTAAAAGATGAAAGCTTAAACAAATTAAACAATTGAATTTGACTATAAAAGACCCAAATAAAGCCTCAAGAAGCTCCCACTAAAAAGGCCACCAGTTTTGCCTATAAATATATAAATAAATTCTAATTTGATTGATTTTTTTATTTATTAATAACCAAATTGAATAAAAAATAATTACCTGTATCATATATTGGGAGAGTTATGGATTATGGAAGCCTGGTTTATTGCAAGGCAGAGACTCTTAACATATGAGAAATTCTATAAATCTTTCTATAATGAAAATTAAGATGTGTTATTATGATTATTTTAAAATAAATTGGTATTAATTAACATATAAACTAATATAATGATACTATGTTTATGGAATGAAAAGAAACAGACTCTTTTTAGTAGAAAAGCTTCAACACGAGCCGAGTTGAATTTTTTTGTAATCTAATAAAACAATATTAAAGAATTGCCAATGTGTTTGTTTTTTTAAAAAAACTCATGATTCAAGTTATAAACTTTAATATTAAAAGATAAAGATAAAAATATGAAAAAAAAAAAAAGAAAAAGCTTTGACACAATTCAAGTTAATACAACAAACTTATAACCTAGATTGTGGGGTTGAAATATCCTTATATAAAACATATAAAAAAATAAACTCAATATTTAATAAACTTGACATTGAAGGCTAAAATTGACAAATAAAATAAATGTAAAAAAGATTATAAAAGAAGTTTAGAGTAAATCCGAGCTAACATCTCATACTTATGACCTAGGTTATAATATGAAGATGATCGCATAAAAAAATAATATCAAAGCTCATTCCTCAATAATTCAATGCTAAAAGCTTAAAAAAATTAATTTAAAAAAAAGGAGAAAAAAGCAATTAAAAGATTCAGAAATAAATTTAATATAAAAATAAAATAAAATGAAGTAAAAGTCTCGAGCCAATTCAAGCTAGCATGACAAATGTGTGATCTAGACTACGAGGCCAGGTTATTATCATAGAAAGAAAAAAAATATAATTTTTAAAAAAATTAATTAAAAAAGACATAAAAATAGACCGATATCAATTTGGGACCCGTGATCCTAGTCATAAGACTAGTATAATCACACCATAAAAATTAACGGAGCCTGATTTTAAAAAAATCAAATATTAATAGATAAAATTAAAAGAAAAAAATTTTCAAAAAAGGAACCAAGGCAAAAAAAAATAATTAAAAGAATAAGGGTCAAATCTGATATAAAAGTTAAATTAAATTAAATAATAAGGGATGAAATTAAAAAAATTAAATAATTATAATAATAATAAACTAAAGACCAAACTTGATACAAATACCAAATAAAGTACAATTTTAAAGGATAAAATTAAAAAAAATCAAAACAAATAAAAAATTATAAGAAGAAAATGAAGGACAACCTTTAATTTTGGTTGAGTCGACATGTTTTTTTAGGGAAAAAAAGATAAAGAAAAGAGAGGGGGAGATTATCACCTAACCATCATAAAACATCTTACATGCTTCGCTTCTTTGGATACGCTGCCATATGATCCATCGAAAGAGATGTCAATTGGCCTTTTTGGGCACCAAGATAAGCCACACAAAATGCACATACACCTTCCACATGCTGCATGTGCTAACAACTTTTCTTTTTCATTTTTTTATTTAATTTATCAAAAAATCTAAATGCCTCTAAACACACATAATATTAATGAAAAAACCATAACAAAATAGATCAAAAAACCCTTTGACCTAAGCTATAGTTTTTTTTTTTCTTCTAACTATACCTTAGTAATTTCAATATGCCAACAAACATAATATTAATGAAAAAACCATAACAAAACATATCAAAAAACCCCTTGACCTAAGCTATAGTTTTTTTTTCTTCTAACCGTACCTTAGTAATTTCAGTATGCCAACAAGGATAGAAAACCAAAAATACATCTGCCTAAATTGTTAAGCAAATTTGACTCTTAAAGGTATTTTAATAATTACAATGTGCAAATAAAATATTAAAAGATCATTCTTATTCTCATTCAATTTAATAATGATAAATAAGTCCTATAAAAAAAACGATTATACATCTAGAAATAAGTTATATAGTTTTCATTATGGAAAGCAAAAGGGGTATTTCACTATAGAAATCTATAGTTAAAACTAGCCTTCCTCCCTTATTTTTCTCAAATCTAATAGCTAAAGTCTTGCTTTTGTTTAAAAAAACACATATTTTAAATCACAATCCAACTACATCTTATTCTATGAAGAGGCAACAAAAAAACATCAATTTACCTTCGTTTCCTTGTTAATGGCAGATCAAACTCATAAACCCGAAAAAATAACCAATCAATCTTCTTAAAATATCACTTTATTTTGATCAAATTAACAAAACACTTACGAATATTTTTAGATTTGGAAAACCATTCAAGCAAGCACCATCATCAATCACTATTCTCATATGATTTTTTTTTCATATCTAAGTTCTAGTTTACAAAATTATCATCATTTATGCAAAGACCAAAAGAATAAAAAAATTTGAATCCAATATCCATCATTGATTCAAGCACCGTTTGTTTTTGTGATACAAAAATGCTTTTAAAAAAATAATTTTTTTTCTTTAAATAATTTTTTTGATATTTTTAGATTATTTTGATGTGTTGATATTAATAATGAATTTTAAAAAATAAAAAATTATTTTGATGTATTTATAAAGAAAGAACATTTTAAAAAGCATATAATATCATCATATCACACAAGGTCTCAAAGTCGGAGAAGATTTCTTTTTTTATTATGCGAATAATCTGTACATTGTTATTTTGTTTTTCTTATTTTTCTTTTTTATTATGCAAAGAATTCCTACATTGTTCTTTTCTTTTATTTATTTTTTGTTATGTTGTATATAGTTATTTTGAGATTTTTCAGAAAAACAACATTGAGAATTATATGAGATCTTGTATGTTAGTATTTAGATTAATTAGATTTAGATGTAAGATTGTATGGAGATAAAGATTAAAGTTTCTTAATTCTATTAGTTATGTATTCTTAGCATATAAACTAGAGAGAAATACTAAAGGTTGGTTTGACCAATTTAACTAAAAATTCTTTAGCACAAACATAAATATGAAAATTGCATAAAGACATTATAAGTTTAAGGATTAAAATTATAGTCTTTTAGACAAAGCATGCATAAAAAAAACAGATTGAGTATATCTTAAATATAATATTGAGTATACTTATATGTTAAAACACATAGGAAAAAAAATACAAATTACAATATTATTGTCAAGAATTTCATTATTTATCCTAAAGATTTTATTCATCATCAATTGATACAAATAATTTATTGCAATTAGTGTCTTAGAATTCTAACACCACATTTAAAATGATTGGAGAAAAAAAGAGCAAACAAGTTGGGGAAAGCAAAGGAGAAAAGGTTGAATAAATATTACTTAGTGCGCAAAACATTCCCCCTTGTAACCATTTTTTATACCAAGTTTTGAAACTAAAACTAATATATAATTAATTATATTGATTATATAATTAATTTTGATATTTTTTCTTAATTACTCGTCATAAAAAATAAATAAAGAACCTGATAATATTCTGCCTTAAAAACTTTACCAAAAAATTATTTGACAATAACCTAAACCAAGGGGCCATGTATAATTGAGCACATGTTGGTTAAGATATGATGATATATGAAAAAACTACATGTTAATATTAATTATTGAGCTGAGTCTAATTAGGTCTACATGGTATTTTATACAATGTACATATCTCTATAAACACCTCTATAAATATCCTAGATATTTATCTTAAGAAGGTTTATATAAATAAATCTCTCTAAAAATATAAATAAAGAGGCAAAGCTCACCTTTCTAAGGCTAGAGCTCATTTTTCTAGATTTAAAGTCTAACATCCCGCATGCACAATACAAGACTTCATCAAAGCTTAAAGAACATCAAAGCCAAGTGAATACTTATTCTCCTCGTCGCATGTATAAACACTACATTAACTTAAGCATTAGAGTTTTTTTTTTCTTATAGATATTGTCGAGCTTGCCAAGTTTTTTTGATCTAATTTTATCATCCTATAGAAAGCACTCCTATTCTTTGTCCTGAGGATTTTTGATAGATTTATCATTGATGTTGCCTGTGAGAAAGAATAAAAGTCAAGATCTAATTTTATCATCCTATAGAAAGCACCCCTATTCTTTGTCCTGAGGATTTTTGTTAGATTTATCATTGACGTTGCCTGTAAGAAAGAATAAAAGTCAGTTCATTCTTGTTTCTCAAAAACTCTTTTCATAGGTAATGAAACCTCAATATAATAGTAGATATGCCAATGAAATGTTAGAGTCCAAGCTAGTGATTATGCCTAGACTATATCAACAGTTATATAAAACAACACCCATAATTATGTCTATAGCTATGCTCACGACTGCGCTTTATAACTATGTCATAAGACTACACCATTAAACAACTTTTATGACATCTTGTACATATAAAAAGTATCGCTGGGACTTCAAGGGGCTCTGATGATACACAAAATAGAATATTACCTACTGTAAATATTTCCTTCCCGACTCTTGGTAGATCAAGTATTCAAAACACATTTGTTTACAAGACTTCGAGGACTTTGATGATATATGAAAAAACTACACATTAATATTAATTATTGGTCCGAGCCCAAGCTTACACAATGTTTCATATAATATACATATCTCCATAAATATCTCTATAAATTAAAACTTAGGGTACTTGCAACACTTTTAATTTTGATTTAATTCTTGTAAAAAAACATCCTTTTAATTTTGATTTAATTCTTGTAAAAATTTTTTTGTAGAAATTACCTCTAATCATACTTTTTATATTTGATTTTATGAGACAAATTAAAATTTTAATAATTTATGACTTGTATCAATGAAATTTGTACTTGAAATATTCAAAACACTAATCAAAATTTGGTGATGAACTCTCTTAGGTTATAAAAAAATGACATAAATGTTAATTGTAACCTTATAAATTATTTTAAATTGAATTTCATTCTAAAAAATAATTTAAATGTATGATTTTTTATTGTTTAGAATGTCTCAAAAAGTTTATTTGACTCATGAATTTAACTTTTTTTAAAGAAAATTTTAAATTTCTCATTATTTTGTTTAAACCTAGAAAATTAGTTTATAGACTCCATTATTTACTTATATAGATTGATAATCAAATCTATAAAATATTGTTATGCTATTTTGCACTTTATTCTTTTCCTACTTTAATTCATTATCACATCTAAAAATATCAATATCATTTTTTCACTTTAAATTTACCTATTTTATATCAAAATTCACCTTATTTCTTCTTGATATGTTAAATACATGATTTATATTTCTTCAAAATACTTTATAATCTATTTAAAACCAAATCACATGTGAGATTAAGTTAAATTCCACATCTGATTTGAATTTAATTGATAATTTATTTTAATTTTTATGTTCGGAATAAAACACTAAAATCACATAATTTAATTTAATTATACTTTTTGGAAAATCTATGAAAATAAATCGAATTAGCAATCTAGGCTGGCTATTTTACCTTTAATTCAGAATTGCATGTTACCTCTTCTTAGTGAATAATTTGTTTATAGATTAAATATTACACTGAGCTCCCTTAAACTGGCCTCTAACAAGGAGCTTTTTCCAAGTCATGCCTTTAACTTATATTCAACAGGATTGGAAGGTTATTTCTTTATATTTTGTATTGTAAATGATATGTTTAACTGTCTACTCTCTCACTCACTCTCTCTCAATGAATTTTTTTTTCCGAGAAAAATAAATGGAAAAATACCAAACTTGCAATTATCTATTTTAATTATCAAATCATAGCACAAATAATGGTAACTTGTTGAGCGATTCAAGATAACATACCAATTTAGCTGCCATAACAGGATCAGAGTCAGGGGCGGAGCTAGATTCATTCTTTAGGGGAGGCCAAAACTAATATAATAATCTATATATTATTAAAAAGTTTATTTATTTAAATTAAAAATATTAAATAATAAAAAATTTTAAAATGTTTTGCAGGGGGCCCGGGCCCTGCTTGCCACCCCCTAGTTCCGCCCCTGATCAGAGTACTTTGAAACCCATCGAACATCATGCCAACTGCCATGCTCCGAGGAGCAAGAAGCATCCACCATTCTCCACATAGAAAAATTGCTTTCATCAAACACAAGAGTAGTTACCTTTTAAATACAATGTAATTAGGTGTCTGAAAAATCATATTATCATGTAGGAGAAGGTAGCATAGATGCACAATTTGAAGTAAATAGAAGTTTTAAATTGTAATTAAGTGTCTGAAAAGTTACCCTTTAAATTGTTTTATATAAATATAAAATTTGTGTTTTGATATCCAATGAAAAACCAACCTGTAATATTATCTAAATAGGTTAAAATATAAAAGTTTCAAAAAAAAAAACCCAACGGAGATTTTGATTTACGTAGACTAGACTGGTTTTAATAACTAAGAATTGGTAGCTAGGGGTAAGTTAAAAAATTAAAAAGATTAAACCCAAAAAATAAAAAAAAATAATTGAAAACAATCAAATAATAAAAAAAATTGATTAAAATTTGAAAAAACCTACTAATTTGGTTTAATTTTAGTTTTATAAATCTAAAACTTAAAAAAACCAAATTAAATAGAGCTAAATCAATTTAAATTGGTTTTTGTTCTAAAAAATTAAATTAAACTAATCAGTTTGAATCAATTTTTTTTTAATTTTAATTTAATTATTTTTTAATAAAAATTGAACATCTATAATAATTAATTTAAATATTTTATTGGAAGAATTTATTGATTTGTATTTTCGAGACTCAATTGTATTTAAAAACTCCTTTTAAATAAATTTATACCTTAATTTCTCTATATTTATATCGCGCCGCCGTGTTATCATACCTTTTAATATCTATACTTTCCTAACATGCTCTTGTTCATACAGTAAATTCTCATTGTTTGTTTTTTTGGACGGTCAAGATATCCTCGTATCATCATCGAGACAGTGACATCAAGATTTATATTCGCAAAATTAATGAAGAGAACAAACCTTATTATTACGTCCCCTACCAAGCTCTATAAATTGTGTTTTTAGAATCAAATCACTTTCTCTTTATAACTTTGAATCCATTTTTTTCTGCAGACGTATTGTTCGAATCCAATTCTTTTCTGCCCTCTAAGCTTTTTGCCCTTTTCTCTTGTAATTTTTTAATTATATTTTTAATTTTTTTAGCTTTAAATTATTATTTTTTTAATTTTGTATTGTTTTAATATAGATTGTTGTTAAAAATAAATTTTAAAATTTTAAGATTATTTTTTGCAAAAAATAATTTCTACCGGACTTTAAAATCGAATTTTTATTATAGAGAAAAGAAAGGCAAGCTCCGAAAATGACACAAGGTTACACCTAAAAAATAATAAAAACCACCACATCAAATCACAACCGTCCATACAAATCTGAACAAATCCGGACCCTCCAAACTGCATAATCTCCACATTAGTATCCCAAGATTCCCTCCCCGCTCTCTCTCTAACGATAAAAATTCTCCCTCAAAGGGTCGCCTCAAAACGAAACCCTCATTTTTTTTTTCTTCCCTGAAAATTCCCGAGCCCCTCAAAAAACCCCTCCAAAATTAAAAATCCCCAAATTTCAAAGTCCAGAATTCCTAACTCAGAGAGAGAGAGAGAGAGAGAGATTTATAGCTACAAATCTAGGCAATATTATTATAAGCAATGGATTCAGATCAGGGAAAGCTATTTATAGGAGGGATTTCATGGGAGACATCAGAGGAGAAGCTCAGAGACTACTTTGGGCAATACGGAGACGTTTTGCAGGCTGTCGTTATGAAAGATAAGACTACTGGTAGACCTAGAGGCTTTGGCTTTGTCGTCTTTGCAGATCCTGCCGTGCTTGATATGGTTCTACAAGATAAGCACACCATTGATGGTAGAATGGTGAGTTAAAAACCTTATCTTTTTCACTTTTTCATGGTTTTTGTGTGGTTTTCGTTAATGTTTGTTTTTTTGGGTTTACTTTTGTTTGCATCTTCATTATATTCGGAATTGGTAGTTATTGCTATCGTTGAATGATTTTAGGGTTCTTGAGCTCATGTTTTATGATAACAATATTTTTGAGTGTTGGTGATGGTGTTGCTGGCCGTTGGTTTCGGGTATTCTTTTATTTTTGTGAATGATTGGTTTGTATTAATTTAGTTGAATTTTTTTGAATGGTTTATGATATACATGCTGCTATTGAGTTGCCCAACTGGGATAATTAAAGGAAATAGAAAAAAAAATGTGGAGAGCATCGTATAATTGTTCTTCCTCTAAGGTTGTAATCTATGTGGCATGAAACAGAGATTGATTTTTGTGAATTGTTGGATTGGAATGCTTTTTTTGATTTTCAAAATAAGTGAGGGTGATCCTTTTTCATTTGTGATCGGCAAAGTACAAATGTGTGAAATATAATGGCCTGTTTGTTTTTTGAACAATTTGTGAACTCTTTGATTGAGTTTCACTTATTGAATTTGCACTTCTCTTATGGATTTTGCTAGTGCAGCACAGCTTGATATGTCTTCAAATATTAGTCAACCATAACAAACATATCCCAAATATGAGCCAGGCTTTGGATCTGTGTTCGCAATAATTTTTTTTATTCAGGTGAGGTAAACCTCCGGTGTTGTCTGCAGCTCAGGCACCGGTAGTGAGTCCATATGATATATTTCATTATTTTTCAAAGGGGTGGGTTTGTGCCTTTTAATTCTGCTGAAAAGGACCCCCAAATCAAAATTCACTTATTTAGTTAATTAACTGAATAAATCAATAAATTACTTGCACAGTTTCTTGTTGTTAGGTAGCTTTGCAGTGAGTACAAATTGTTTGAAGGGTGTTGCATGTGCTTATAGTTACATGTTTCTAGTTGATCAACTATAGAGGTTTATCATAGAAGCTATTCATCTGCATTTGGTGGGGTTCGAATTTTATTGTTGCATTACTCATCCGATGTTTTGATAAGCTGGTGTGCCAGGTATACCAACTTTTGCAAACAATTTTTGGTTGAGTTGTGATCTTTTGTTGATTTTATGTGTTAGCTTAAGCTGACACCAACTCAAGTATCCGTACAGATTGACTCCTTGACAACCTAACTTGTCTAATAATATGAGTTTATGCATAAACACGCCACTTTGTGAGAGTTGTTTATTTCTTTTAACGGTTACTATGCTTGTCATAGATGAAGAATCTACTTATACAAGTTCTAGAAGATTGTAATCAGATAAGATATCTTGGTAATTCTGCATGATGAAACAAGTTTCCTGCTTTCAATTTGTGCTCCTGCCTTCCAACCAGTTGTTTTGGTTTCTCAGGTTGAGGCAAAGAGGGCCTTATCAAGAGAGGAGCAGCAAACCAATGCCAGGGCTGGAAGCCTGAATCCTGCTAGAAACACCAGCGGTGGTGGAAATATTCGGACCAAGAAGATATTTGTTGGAGGATTGCCTCCCACTCTAACTGAAGATGGATTTCGTCAGTATTTTGAAGCCTTTGGCTTTGTTACTGATGTAGTAATAATGTATGACCAGAGCACCCAGCGACCTCGTGGATTTGGCTTTATTTCTTTCGACACCGAAGATGCAGTTGACCGGGTGTTACAGAGAACGTTCCATGATTTGAACGGTAAGCAAGTTGAAGTAAAACGGGCTCTTCCTAAGGAGGCCAATCCTGGTGGGGGTGGCCGCTCCATGGGTGGCAGTTACCAGAACTATGGTGCATCTGGTGGCAACACAAGCTCATATGATGGTCGAATGGAGAGGTATATGCAGCCTCAAGGTACTGGAGGTGGTTTTCCTCCTTATGGCTCATCTGGCTATAGCACAGCTGGATATGGATATGGTCCTGCCACTAATGGTGTTGGTTATGGTGGTTATAGTGGATATACTGGAGCTGGAGCTGGTTATGGAGGACCTGCAGGTGCAGCTTATGGGAATCCTAATGTTCCAAATGCTGGCTACGTAAGTGGTGCACCCAGAAGTTCATGGAACAGTCAAGTTTCATCTGGCTATGGTGCTATGGGTTATGGGAATGCTGCTTCTTGGGGCGCTCAAAATGCTGGCGCTGGCAGTGGTGGCCCTGGATCAGTACCTGCTGGTCAATCTCCTGGTGGAGCTGCTGGTTATGGGAATCAAGGTTATGGGTATGGTAGTTACGGTGGAACTGATGGATCATATGGGAATCCAGCTGGGTATGGTGCTGTTGGAGGACGTTCTGGGGGCACCCCAAACAGTAACGTTGGTGGTCCTGGTGGAGCAGAGCTGCAGGGGAGTGGTGGCGGCTACATGGGGAGTGGATATGGGGATGGCAATGGAAATTCTGGGTATGGAAATGCAGTGTGGAGATCTGAGCAATCACAAGCTTCTGGAAATTATGGGGCTCCTCAAGCAAATGGTCCTCATGGTGGACAGGTTGGATATGGTGGTGGTTATGGTAGTTCTCAGGCTCGAAAAGCCCAACAACAGTGATTTGTGAACACCTTGGTTGCCTACTAGGTCTACATCTTTGTTTGTGGGCGTGTCCAGCTGTTTTCATGAGGTTCTCTGAAGATTTCTTGCTCCCAGCACCAGGGGAGTGGCTCAAATCAGATGATGCACTTTGGGAATGGTTGGATTGCTTAAATCCCAGTAGTTTGCACTATCTATTTTGCTAGTCTATAATAAGTAGCTCAAGGCATACTAGATGCCCTTCTTATTTAATGTTTGCTTATTGAGTGTAGTTCTTAATTCGGCGTGCTTACAATTATCTGCTAGATGTTCTGGAACTTTTCAGCTCTCTATCGTAGTGTTTAATCTACTGCGCATATAATATCTGTGTTGGTTTGATCTCAGATATGTATTTGTTTATGTTATCTTCACTAGTGCGCACCTTTTGGTCTGTTTTTGACTGGGAATAAGATGCTAGAGGCGAATTCTAGAACTTGATTTGCTTGATTTGATATGACAAGTAGGCTTACTGAGATTGAATTGAGAGTTATTAACTGATAGCAGTGGAGCTATAAGCACTTGGGTTGATCACTTCGTAAATGGGTAGCGTTAATCATAGTGGTAGTTGACACTTTGAAGATGCATAATCATTTTCCCCCTGTATTTGCCCTTGTGTTGTACAGGAGGAGATGCCCAAGTTCTAAGGTGGAGTCAAAGTGTCCACTCATGGCTGAACCTGAGCTTCCTAGTGGGGGTTGTTCAGCGTGGATTGTGGAAGTGAATTTGAAGAGGACTTGTCAGTTGGATTTGTGATTAACCCAAGAAAGGCTTTTTCCAGCTAGGTGATGCCACTGTCACCCTTTCTTGCAGATTCTTGGCATTGGAAGTCATAAATTTCTCGATCATTCCGATTTCATTTGGACTGATGGATATGTAAGACAAAAAAGCTTGCGGTATGTTGACTTAATCAGTTAGCTGTGCTATATGTCAAAGATCTTGCTACCTAATTGCATAGGCTAGATAGTTATGCGCTGGACTAGATTGTGTTCCTATTGTGTAGAGCACCAGAAACATTATCAATAGAAAATGCTCATAGATCTTGGAATGCCATTGATGGCTTTAATTACATTTTATGGCAACTTATCTTTATTAGGAAACAAGATCAATGTGCGAATGGTGTTTTGCTCGTCTAATTTGATGCATTTTCCTGCTACTGATAATGAGTCTTGTGATGTTTATCTTATTTAAGAGTTGCCACCACCCATGATTTTCTTCTCCGATGGGTGGTTTGTTTGTTTTTTATAACTCCGTGGAAATCCTCTGTTTGATTCCAAAATTTGTATTCTGTGGTTGGACGTGCCCTTTTGATTCTGATTTTCTGGAGACTTTTTCTGAGCTGTATTGCATCCATTTATTGGTTTGAGTGAAAAATGTTGGTCAGGCGTTTCAAATTGCATGATTATTTTTAAGATACGTGGATTGGCAGAAACATCCTTCACACTATGTTTTTTCCTGATATCTAGTGTGTAGGATGTTCTGTCCCATCAGTTTTACAGTTCAACTATTAGCAGCATGTTATTTCGAGTTGAATGTGCTGAAGTGATAGCAAAGCGGTGGCTTGGGCGTTCTGTAAATTGCCTGGACATTAGGACAATCATTGTCCTACTGTTTTTGTTTGGTCCATCCCCCGTGCTTGTGCTTCCTGCTTTGATATCAAATACTTGATTGTGGACAGAATAATATTTGTGTGGATGCCATGCGATTCGTCGTTTCTTCTAGTAAACACCATGTTTTTCTGTCTTATATTTCGAAAGAAAGCAGTTTCATTTTCATCAATCGTCACCTATTCAATTTAGAATCCGAATTGTCAGGGCCTTAAATTTGGAACCAAGCTACTTGCATCTCTTTATTGTCTTCAAGTCCCCTATTGATATTAATAATGAAGAACAAGTGCTCAATAAATTGCCTGGACATTAGGACAATCATTGTCCTACTGTTTTTGTTTGGTCCATCCCCCGTGCTTGTGCTTCCTGCTTTGATATACTTGATTGTGGACAAAGAATAAAATTTGTGTGGATGCCATGTGATTCTTCGTTTCTTCTAGTAAACACCATGTTTCTGTCTTATATTTCGAAAGAAAGCAGTTTCATTTTCATCAATCGTCACCTATTCAATTTAGAATCCGAATTGTCAGGGCCTTAAATTTGGAACCAAGCTACTTGCATCTCTTTATTGTCTTCAAGTCCCCTATTGATATTAATAATGAAGAACAAGTGCTCAATTTTTTTTTTTTGTTAATAGTCTAATTTTTTTTTTATGATTACTTAACTCCATCAAGTATGCGAAGTTTTGTCTGGAAAATGATGAAATGAGACGTACAAAAAAGTCAAAATACATGATAGAAAAGATAAACAATTTGAAAAAGAAAATAAGAATGTAAAGCTACATTTGCTGTACTAGTTTGTCCACTTCAAAATTCCTTTTTGGTCCTCTAAAAAGATCATTATCTGTGCATGGAAATATTGATACCAGTAACTCTAACCAAACTGATAGCCTGTGAAGTGTGAGATCAAACATTTTAGTCCAATTCATCTTCTCATCCTTTAAAAAACGACTGTTTCGAGCAGTTAGTCCCCTATTGATATTAATAATGAAGAACCAGTGCTCTAATTTTTTTAGTTTTTTTTTTTTTTTTTGTTAATAGTCTAATTTTTTTTTTATGATTACTTAACTCCATCAAGTATGCGAAGTTTTGTCTGGAAAATGATGAAATGAGACGTACAAAAAAGTAAAAATACATGATAGAAAAGATAAACAATTTGAAAAAGAAAATAAGAATGTAAAGCTACATTTGCTGTACTAGTTTGTCCACTTCAAAATTCCTTTTCGTTCCTCTAAAAAGATAATTATCTGTGCATGGAAATATTGATACCAATAACTCTAACCACACTGATAGTCTGTGAAGTGTGAGATCAAACATTCTAGTCCAATTCATCTTCTCGTCCTTTAAAAAACGACTGTTTCGGGCAGTCCATGTAGTCCACAAGATACGATATGCTAGGAGAGCCAGTTTTATGGCCAAAATTTACCTGTGGTCATTGCAAGCAACTGTCTTGGCATCTCCATCAAATTAGGCATACACCAAGCGAATCCAAGCTAGGCCATGGAATGATTCCAAAACTTTCATGAAACATGACAATGTAGGGCACAAAGCTTGATTCAGTTGGATTAGATTCCTGCACAACAATAGATTTCTCGTACAAATTCTATCTTATAGAACCAGCCATAGGAACCTGTCAATCTTAGGAGGAACAAGACTATTCCATTGCAAGTTTGCAAAAGAAAATGAACCCGGGAATTCCAGCTGGTCAATTAGATTATTGGCAGACCGAACAATATAGATTTCATCACTAGAATGTTCCCATCTTTTTGAATCTTCCTTGCTTGTATTCATGTTTTCTAATGACAACAAAGCACGTAGCTGTGTCGGTTGTACCTTCTCAGAAGGCAGAAGTGGCCTTGTCCATTCAAAATCCCACACCATGGTCCCTAACGTGTTTTCCCTCATTGCAGCTGAAAGGTTGTGCTGAAATTGCATGTAGTGACTTCAGTTGGATTAGATTCCTGCACAACAATTGATTTCTTGTACAAATTCTATCTTTTAGAACCAGCCATAGGAACCTCTCAATCTTTGGAGGAACAAGACTTCTCCATTGCAAGTTTGCAAAAGAAAATGAACCCGGGAATTCCAGCTGGTCAATTAGATTATTGGCAGACCGAACAATATAGATTTCATCACTAGAATGTTCCCATCTTTTTGAATCTTCCTTGCTTGTATTCATGTTTACTAATGACAACAAAGCACGTAGCTGTGTCGGTTGTACCTTCTCAGAAGGCAGAAGTGGCCTTGTCCATTCAAAATCCCACACCATGGTCCCTAACGTGTTCTCCCTCCTTGCAGCTCCCTTGTAATGACCCCAATCCTAAACCTCTGTTTTTGGACCTAATTACAACACCTCCAAGCCACTTTACACATTTTCGCTCCATGTGAAACACCACCCCACATAAACTTTTGGTGGATTGATGTAAGCACCTTGGCAACTCCCTGCGCCCCTGCGGCATCAGAAATATTGACATGTAATATAGTGGCAGGGAGGAGAGAACAGTCTTGATAAGGCAGACACGTCCTGCTAAACTTAGAAATCTTCCCTTCCATCTTCCCAGTCTAGACTTGGAGAATTCGCCATTTGTGATCCTGAAATACATTCGTGAACTAATGATATCCATTTGTCTCCAAATCCCATATACAGCATCACTTCTTCTAAGTAAGACCAGTTAGTGAATCAAAGGCCCTGTTGAAGTTGACTTTCAGCAGAAACCCTTCCCGACCACCTTTTTTGATGCGATGCATAACCTCTTTAGCTATCATAAACCCATCCAAAATTTGCCTCTCTGAAATGAAAGCTGTTTGATGAGGACTGATAATAGCAGTCATGATAGGTCATATCCGTGACGAGAGCAGCTTCCCAACAATTTTGTATGCACCATGAATCAAACTGATTGGTCTGAAATCCTTGAATTTTGTTGAGTGTGCGTTCTTAGGCAACAGTGTAACATATGAAGTGTCAACACCCTTTGGCATTTTTCCTACTCTGAAAAATTCAGACACCACATGAAATAACTCATCTCCAATCAATGACCAAGCTGCCTTGTACAAGTTGAATGTGAATCCATCAGGCCCAGTGAACCAATCCGTGGCCTTGTAGAACCTGGCTGTTTGAACAGACTAGAGAAATAAGCAGCAGCCTTAATTGTATGTGGTGTAGTGTGTGTTACCCTGTCAAATAAAATCTTTGTTATATTGTTTCTTCCCCTTCTAATAGTGTCTGTTAAGTGGAAGAATTTGGTGTTTCTATCTCCCAGTTCACACCGAGTCTGTCTAGACCTTTGCCTCCAAATGGCTTCCACATATTTACTCATTGTCCACTATTCAGAGCTAAGTTCATGCCATTCAAAGATCTCTTGATGACTCAGAGAACGACTCTCCCCATCCTTTTCCAGCTGCTAGAGTCGGTTTTGAATCTGTAAAAGCCTCTCATCCTGGTTGCCAAAAGAGTTCTCATTCCATTTCCGGATAGTAGATGCCAAATAACTAAGCTTTCTTAATAAGCTGAATCTGCCAGCATGCTCAGCACAGGCTTTAGTCCAGGAGAGTTTGAGGTTCTCAAAAAATAAAGGGTGCTCCAGCCAGCAGTTGAGAAACCGAAATGGCCTCCGTCCCCAGTCTTGACGCTGCATTCCCAACAACAGTTAACAGTGGTCCGACCAGCCTCTAGGAAATCGATAAAGCATCAGTCCTGAAAATTGTCGATGACATTCTGGAGTAGCAAAAGCTCTATCAATACGGCTCATCGACTATCCTCGAAAGCGAGCGTATCGATGACCATTTAAGGGATACTCCATGAAGTTACACTCGCTAATAAAGTCTCTAAATTCATTTGCTCCTAGCTGATTGAGGTAGCTACTGTTTCATCACTCTGATGCAAAGTTTAATTGAAATCACCAACTAAAAACAATGGTATCCCAAAGGCAGCATGCAGAGTGATGATTTCCTCCCACAATAGTCATCTATCCCTGATTGAACACCTGGCATAAACACCTACTACTGCACAAGAAATTAAATTTGTCTAAGCACAATAATACTATGTGTTATTGATTATGATGAATCAATAATGTACAATAATACTACCATCAGAAAGTTGTCTTCAGATTTTTTTTTTTCAATTTTCCTAGCAAACTTGGACTAATAGACAATTAGACTAGACCATTCTTTGCCTCTCCATTTATGCGGGGGAAAAGGCAACTAAACATGACGATCTAGAAAAATAAATTATAGCAACAATACCCATACTGAGCCTTTTCTGATTTTTCAAAGCCAGTAAATAAATAATGGCCTCTTTTTTATCAATTATATTAGTTAAAAATTTAATAAAATTAAGTTATGCAAATATTACACAGTTGACCGTTCTTTTCTGACTCTCCTCACGTGTGAAATTTCCTCTCAAAATAAATCACTTGCTTGCAGGGAAGCTCTGCTCAACAGTCTTCAGCTAGGGGCCCAGAGTAAGAAGTGACATCAATTTTTAGAGATAAAAGACAATAAATTTTCTCAAGCTCCAAATTGTCTATTTCCTGTTTAGCTGAAGCCCGTATACAGCTTGCCAAGGTCTCTGCAGTGTTGCCAGCCTAGTTGTGGTGTATTTTGAGGCTGAAAGTAAGACCTGACCTTGATCTTTCCCCATCACAACTCCTAGGTCACATCCCTTATTATGGAAAACAACTTCATCTGTATTGATTTTAAAACTGGAAGAGTTGGAATTCGGATTTTAGGCAGACTAGGAGATGATGCGGAAACGTCATTAGCACTCTTGTTATCTCTCTTGTGGTCTATGAAAGACATGTCTAGCAATCTCAAGTTGGTAAAAGAACACAAGAATTGAAATTCCTTTCGATTGAAGACCAAACTCAAAAACACTGTCAAATAATCAATAGTCTGGTTGTTCCTTTACAAGAAAATTTCCAGCCGAAGAAAAAATGTGGTGATTAGCCCCAAGATCAGAAGGCTTTAAAACCAATTAATGAAAAAAATGGGGGAAATGGACAATTGTGGGGGGTCGAGGAATGACAAAAATTAATTCCAGGACACGTACAAAATTTCAAACAGATATAGAACAGAGATCATCAAAGACTTGTCTGATGTTAGGCCTCTCATTTTGAGGAAGAATGCACCTGAGCGATATGGCAAGCAAATCATCCATTGCCTTCGTTGGTTCTTCCCCACCTGCAATATCTCTATCAATAAAGTCCATTTGTCCACTGTATGGAATGATATTCATCAACACAGTCCATTTGTCCACTATCTTGAGATCCTGCACGACGGGTTTTGTAATGGATATAGCACTCCTGTGTTCCCAGGAGTGCTATATCCATTGCCCACTGTATGGAATCAACCTTAAATGATTCATCATTCCATATCACGAGTATTCCGTCAACACAATTAACTGAATCTACCGTGAACCACCTAACCTTCGGATCACTCCAAATTCCATTTACAAAACCCGTCGTGCAGGCTCTCAAGATAGTCGGAGAGTTGCGGTGCTCTAATCTTTTAGTTGTGGTAGAATATATCATTAGCCTGCTAAATAACATGGCAAATCTTTCTAATCCCCCCATCCTTACTTAGTTACTTGTCCTACGAAACAATCCATTACGATGATTGTTATATCTAGAACAAGATATGTTTACTACAAGGCGTAAGACACAATCTTTTATTCGAAGTCAAAATATTTGTAGTTACATGCTCTGAGGCCTCACCACCCTTAACGCCACGCAGAAAATCATCTGACTTGACATGTTGCTAAGCATCATAGAGATACTTGTTCATCGTTTTCTTCCAGATCCAAAAAGAAAAAAAAAAATTGTAATTAAGTCAATCAGGAGTCGTAATCTTTATTTTATTTTCTTACAAGGTAAATACAACCTCATTAATAATAAGTTGTAGAGGGTGTTTAGAATAGTGATAGAAGTTTTTTTTTAAAATTTTTTTTAGAAATATATTAAAATAATTTTTTTATGTTTTAAAATTTATTTTTAATATCAATATATTAAAATAATTTTACAATAAAAAAATTGATTTTAAATTTTAAAAAACTCTGGTTGAATTGGTCAAACACCCCCATTAGTTTAATTGTTAAGTTGTATTTCTAATTTCTTGCCAATTATATTTATTCATTTTCGAAAAAACTTGTAAACTAAAAAAAAAAGAAAAGTGAACTTACATTGAACGGTCAGTGGAGATATGACATCCAAGAAATTTAGTAACAAAAAGACGAGCCCAAGCTTCTAACCAAGAACGTGCCATTTGTTTTCTAGAGGAACAATTTGCTGCGGCCATTAATGCTGCAAGAGGATTAAACCTCGAGCATGATCTACAAATCAACTTGTTAGGTAATCAAATCTTCTCTTGAACTTGTCAATATTTTACTGATCTATAAATAGGTCATTTATATAATCTATTTGTACACAGCAATCCCCATCTAACTATTCAAAACCTTTTGCTTTCGACAAACTAACTACATTAAATTAAATCAATGTGCATGTAAAAGAAGGAACATCCATGAAGACAAAAAATAAACTGAAGGTTAGGAATGACATAGCTGTCATAGAAATTGTATGGCTGGCCTGCCTTTCAATGGTTTGGTCCGTGTTTTCATGGACTTCGATTGGGACTTGTATAGCTAGAAATTACTTTCTAGTTCTAAGCATGGTATCCATGTAAAAATTATTTATAAAAAAAGGTGGGTGATGATATTCCATTGGGATAGAGAAGGGTAGCTGTTCTTGCATAGGAAAAACTGCGTGTCCATGGAAACATATTTGTTCATGAGAATTCGAAGAAAAAGGCTTACTTTCTTCTTTTTGTTTTCTAGTCAATGGAAGTGAGTCATTAATTAACATCTCTAGAATTAATTACTTATACTCTTGACATCAAAATAACAATATCAGTTCTGTTATTTAATATAGTGGCTAAAGATTGCAGGCTGGGTTTCCGCTGACAACAATATTTTCTTTCAGACCACATATGATAGGATGCTAATCCGTAACCCTCGCTCAAGGCCACATGCCGGAGTTTTGTTGTAATAGGCCTTTGTGGTATTCTGGCCTCTCTTTTGTTTTTAGTTCTATTATTTTATATGATATTTTTATTTAATTTTATTTTATAATACTAGGTTAATGATAAATTGATTTTTATATTATTTATCATATAATAAAATTAAAAAATTAATTTAATCAAGTAGAATTTATAATTTAAATAGTAAGTTTGATAGTTTTAACCTGATTTTTTTTTAAAGTAAGTTTGATAGTTTTAACCTGATTTTTTTTTTTTTAAATCTATCTAGCTAACAAGGTCATGTTAAAATAATTTAAGTTAAATAAAATATTAATTTGAAAATTTTTAAGTTTTAACCATTATAACAAGTTTAATATTAACACCAAAAAGATTTTTATAATCTAGGTACGTAATTTATTTTTTTTAATTCCAAAAGATTTTGGTTCAAGTGCGGGGAATAAACTAATGAAATACTATATCACCCGATAAAATCAAAATAAAATTCTTTATTGGAAAATAGAATCAAAGTTGTATTCTGAAACTTTTGTGCTACGCAAGGGAATTTCTTTTCCAAGTCAAAGGCAAGATTCTCACAGATTCCAGTTTTTTACAATAAAACGTATTGCGGGAGCCTTTACCCGAATATGCGATGAGCTATGAACAAAAAAAGATATCTTGTATTTTATTTTTTTAAGGGAAGATGTTTAGTTTAAAGTGTCATCATCATCTAGTCTTATGTAATTATGAATGGTAATTGATCAATTAAATATTTTATGATATGAAATTAATTATGCTAAAAAAAATTAAATATTATTACTTCTAAAATATCCCACTTATTGCTAATTTTGTTTTAAATTTTGTTTTAAATTATGAAAGTTATATTATGTTACACAATTAATAATTGACCTATAATATTTTGACTCTAACATTAATTAATATTCAACTAAAAATATTTTTAATTTTGATGTTAGTATATATTATATGAAAAGAATGTCTGATATTTATAATTTTGAGATTAATAAATATTGACTTTCAAAGTTAATTCTAATTCTAATATTAATATTTTTAACTCTAATGTTAGTGAATATTAAAAGTATTCTCAATTTTGGCATTGTAAAATACAAATATTCAAGTGTTGGTGAATATTAAGATGATATTTTCAATTCAAGAATTCATTGATATTAATCCAAGTGGGTATTTTCAACTTTGATGTCATTAATACAAATTGAAAAGATTATTTGGATAAAAAAAATTTATTTTTGTTGAACATTTAGGAACTATATTTTTATTTTTTTAATATTCAGGGTATTAGCTCACTATAAGTCCATTTGCTTTAAAAATAAGTAACATGCATTTAATGGTTTTATTTTGTAAATTTGAGTATGTTAGCCTAATGGGTCTTTTAATATAGACCAAATCCCCATGTAATTAATAAATTTGTTATTAAGTTCAAATATGCATGCAAAGTATTTTTGAGTTTTTTTTAATAAATTTTTTATGGCAATGCTAAAATATGTAAAGATACTATTTTGGAATTTTATTTTAATGAAGAGCAAAATAAAGGGTTTTTTGAGAATGCTACTAGTAATTTTTTGATATTCAACTACAGATGAATATGAGATGATCCGATAGGATCGTAGGAATAAAAAGAAGCAAAATCACTAAACTTTACTTGACTGGAATAAATATATTTACTGCAAGAGGTAAAGACTAAATCCTCTATTCGAAGTCAAAATATATGCAATTACGTGCTCTGATGAGGCCTCACCACCCTTTAGACTATGCAGCAAAACATCTGACTTGACGTGTACCCAAGTATCATAGGGATATTTATTCATCATTTTCTTCCAGACCATTGCTGTAGTCTGTAGATGTAAAAGAAAGCATTCCTTGTCTTTGGAAGCCTTATTTATTTCAGTCTTTTGCTCTCAAATTTGTTTTCTTCTTCCCAATACACAGTGGCTGAGCTTGAAAAGAACGAATGTTTTTGAAGAGGTTCGAATTTAGCCAATGGGCTTGAGAGCAAGCTGATAATATATCAATCTTCTAGTTGATGATTTAAACCATTCTTTCTTGTCAAGTAGCTCATAAATAATACCTTATACTTCAAAAAATCATCTCTTGTGAATTTGGAAACTTTTTAATACTTAAATGAGTATTACTTTAAGGAAAATATAATTATATTTTAAAAAAAAATTCTAAAAATATATATACAAGGAGGGGAGAAAAAAGCGAGCCGAGAGATATCTCGGTCCTTTTTATAGTCTATAGGATTATTTCTTTTCAAAGAAAATGAATTAAGATGTAAGCAAAATATCTTTGAATTACCATAATAAAATATTTTAGACTTATTAAAATAAAATATTTTAGTATAACATGATACTCAGTTAAATCTAGAAATAATATGTTTAGTAGCTCACTTAACCAAAAATGCTAAGCTATTAGCCTATCTTTAGTTACTCTTTTAGAAGAGAGGATCAGGCTTATTTTTTTATTCTTGCTACAACACACAACAGACACGATTAACAACGGAAAGGAGGCTTGGATGACCGAGTAATTAGAAGCTAAAAAATCCCTGATACTACGCCAAGTGCTATTTGTAAGAAAACCAAAAAATCCTGCAGCCAAAAACAAAAACCTTCACAATCAGGCTGCCATTGATGGAGGATGCTCTCTAGCTTGTCTCTCAATTGTACTTTCTAAAAGAACTATTATAGCCTCATCCCCATCACTGGGGTCAATACCTGGACCTAAACCCTTAAAGCTCGTCTCATCTTCCAATCGAAGCGTTCAGCTTCAGTTCCATTTCCTTATTTTTTGTATAAAAAATTTACAAAAGGATTATAAATAAAAAAATACAAAAAAATAAAGATAAGAACAAAAATAATGGTATAAATAGATTACATATAGAGTGATAAATATTAAAAGTGTAAAGAATAAAAAATAATATTTTTTTTTCAAACAAAAGTGTAAAAAAAGAAAAAAAAACTAAAATATTATTACAAAAAATAAAGATATGGAAAAAAAAGTAATAAATTAATAAGCCAAATATAAAATTATAAAAACATCAAATATAAATAGACAAAAATATGACTTCTTCTAAAGCGTAGTATCTACAAAAAAGATTTCTTAACTTAGAGGAGAATCATTAATTACAAGGAAGCTTTGTCTTTTTTACTACAAGAAGATTGAGACTATATATCATATTTTCCATCTTTGTTATATATCATGGTATTTCTGGGTTAGACTCTTTAGTTGGTTTGAGTGTGTAGACTATTTGTCAAAAAACCCAAATTATAGCCTTTAAGAATGGTCCGATCTAGTAAAAAAATAAAAATTTAGTGTCAGGCAATTACCCTTTTTTATAAAGGATTATACTAGTTAATTTGGATAGTATGCAACTATATGATCTTTCTAGACAATGATGAAATTTTTAACTTTACCTTTCATCGGTTGGCATTTTAGTTGAAGTTCTCCGTTAAAAAATTTAGCTATACAAACTTGATTTTTATAGAAATCCTAAATATATTATAAACTCCTCTTTTTAAATTCCTTGCTCTCTTTATATTTTTTAATTTTCTCTGTAATCTTTCTTATCTTGTAGCCCTCTTTTTAATGGGGACACTTTATTTATAATTTTTTTTTATTATTAAAAAAAACAGACAAAAATATAAGAAAAACTTAAATTTGTAGTCCGAATTGTCACCTATTCCATATAGAATCCGAATTGTGAGGGCCTTAAATTTGTAACTAATCATATCTTGATTGTCTTCAAGTCCCCTGTTGATATTAACAATGAAGAACCACTGCTATAAACTTTTAGTTGTGGTAGAATATATCATTAATTAACGTGCTAAATAACATGGCAAATATTAGAAGGTGATCGCAAGATAATAAGGTTTTTTTTTAATATGATTATAATTTCAATTTTATTCTAAATGACTTTTTACTTGATATTGTACTTCGCTCAGCTGTTTAAGAATCACAATGACCTTATGTATGGATTTTGTACGAGATGAAATTGTAAATAGTTTGATGAGATAATAAATTTTTTTATTAATATAAAAGGATTATTCTTGTTATGTAATCATACTTCTAAAACAACAATATTTGGCCAATATTAATAAATAAATAAATAAATATAAATGTATATATATAATTATAATATACTTTTCAATAGTTTTACAATCAAACCTCATACAAAAAACATATTAACCAAATATAATAAAATTTATTTTTTTCTACTATAATTTCAACTGCAGTTTTAATCAAATACTTCAAAATTAACAATAAAAATAACTTTTTATTAAACCACAACAATAAAAAACTACAACCACAACAATAATCATAACGACAAAGAGATTCTAAATAACATGGCAAATCTTTCTAATCCACCATCCTTAATTAGTTACCTGTCCTCCGAAACAATCCATTAGGATGATTGTTATATCCAGAACAAGATATGTTTACTACAAGGCGTAAGACACAATCGAAGTCAAAATATTTGCAGTTACATGCTCCGAGGCCTCCCACCCTTAACGCCTCGCAGCAAATCATCTGACTTGACATGTTGCTAAGCATCATAGAGATACTTGTTCATCGTGTCGATATGCCGATGGAAAACCTTTGTACGGATTACCTAATACTCCGACATTGCCAGGACGTGAAAATACAATCTGCATTATCATATAAGCTCGAATATTAATATGGGAAACAAGTCGAACATCTTTAAATTCCATATATATATTTTTATTGATTCTAATGTTTTATTCAAAGGAAAGGAATGCATGCAAACCTGTAATTACCTGATAATTCCAAAGGGTATACGACTTGAAACCAGCAGCGCAGTAGTCAAAATAATACTCCCATGTCCTGATGAACTTCTCATCGAATCCCATGGCAAGAATTTTGCTAAGAAAAATAATGAGAAAAGTTAGAAATGTTTTCCTTTGTGGGGTTGATAGATGATGATGATGATGATGATCTGCAAAGAAGATAAAAATCAAATGATTATATCTACCTCTTGTTTTCCAAGAAATTTTTCCTCCACCTTCTTAACGTATGATAGTAATGACTTCCTATATTTTCCACATGCTCCACACTGCAGAAACAAAACTTACATTAGGATTACAGAATAGTCAAGACAAACTAAAAATTAATTAGAAGAAAGCTTCAAAGTACTGTGTAACAAAGCAACTCATATATACCAGAGTCTTGATGCTACACCCATGGCTGATGTTATCCTACTCAATGAGGGCAAACATCCACCGGGAAAAATATATTCCTTAATAAAATCAGAACTTCGCCTGTACTCATCATAACGCTCATCTGCTATAGATGTAGACTGAGGTAAAAAAACAACCATTTTTACTATTTTGCAATTAGTAGAAAGGTAAAAGAGTTATCTAGGCTAAATGTTGAAAATGTGGTAGTGAAGCACAATGCTATCAGACAATGACAGGTCCCTTCCCTTATTTGTCATACCTGTAGAACAAGAAGCCCATCTTCTGCCAATGCTGATTCGCAGCTACTAAAAAAATCCTCCATGTATTCATGACCCACATGCTCTATCATTTCACTAGGAAAATAGATCAAAATTTACGACATCTGTCTGGGTGGGATATGATAGGTATATATTTAGCGAAGACGCATCTTACCAAGATACGATTATATCGTATTTATAGCCTTTAGGCAATTCACGATAATCACAGAGGAGAAGTCTGATATGATCCTGGTAAAAGAATAGGTTATAAGCTTCAAAATGAAGATATTTGTCTTAAGAAAATCAGTCTGAACAACAATTCAGACACAAGAAGATGCTATATATATCAATTATCATCCCATAGATACCTGCAGACCAGCTTCCTTGACTTTCATTTCTGCATATTTCAGTTGCTCCACAGACAGAGTGAGACCCGTGCATTTGCATCCTGTTTGTTTGACAACTTCAATTGCAAAAGTTCCCCAGCCACAACCAATGTCAAGAATTTCATGCTTCTTATCGATTCTTGCCTATATCGGTTAAAAAATAAATACATGATAGCATGTGTATCAGTTAAAATTTGGTGAAATAGTTAAGAGATTGTATATTACAGATTCACCTTTTCAATCAGAGCCGAGATTTTCCTCAACTGAGCTGTATCTAAGTCTTCATCTTCAGTCTAGAATGTAACATCGCATGCAAATAAAATAATCAAAAGCTAAGCCATGGCACGTGGTGGATGAGATTCCTGCTTTGCATCAAATAAAATAAAATAAAATAAAAGCATTGGAAGGTTGGGTTTCTGACCTTAAATATTGCACACGAGTACGCCATTGTTTCTCCCAGAAATAGAGAAAAAACCTCGTTACTCTAGAAGAACGAAATGAAAAGGAAGATGTAAGCCTCACTGAAAGATCCTTCATTAACATCAGAATTCTGAACATTGCACTAGCACATGCTAATATATTGCTACAATTTCCACACATTCTATTTGCCCCACAGCGTGGACGTTATTAAACAAAAGAATTAACAAGCTATGATCCCATACCAGGTCATAATGATGAGAGATGTTCCTGCGAGCTTGAGTAAGAGTATTTTGCCTCAGAACATGCTGAAGAAAAAACTTTGCTGAAGCAATACCTGCTGTAAATAACGATGGTGTCCACCAACCCCTATACTTAACCACAGATGAATATTAGATGATCCAATAGGATCAAAGGAATAAAAAGAAGCAAAATCACATACCTTTTCATATTCGCCTTGGAGATAGATTTGTTTGCATCTCTGTTCGCAATCAGAACCTAAAATTTAATTTTTTAAAAGAAAATTATTGATATTAAAACCGAAATGAAAAGCACTATATATTACAACAACATTATATATCTCACCATGATAAGATGTAGAAGACCTTGGTCTTTGTCAGCAAAAGAAAGATCTCCATCAATATAAGCATCTGCAAGGCCTATGTCAGCCCGCGTCGTTACCTGACAACGTTTTCTAATCATTGTAATGAAATGTTGAGAATTTCGTGCATTGCAACAATATTGTTGCTGATAATCTTAGCTGACAGAAAAGGAGACCCACAAGCAGAACGTACCTTCCAGTAAAACTGAGGGTTGTGAACTTTGAGAACAACTTCTAGAGAACTTTTTTTACTAGCTCCCTTGAAGGTGAAAGTTGCACCCCCTTCCTCCGTTAAGCTGTGACAGCACAGTCCAAATCAAATATTGACATTAAATTCGAGCTAGTTCCCTCGAAGGTAAAAGGTGTTAAATAATATATTAATTTTGTTTTATTTATTAAAAGTAAAATAATATTTTCACTTAACTTATATATTAATTTTGCTTTATTTATTAAAGATAGAATAATATTTTTAATTAACTTATATATAATCTCTTTATATTTAAGTTAATTTAAACACTTTAGAATAAATATATTAATGAGAGTTTTAGTTTTCTTTTTTTTTATGTTAGTATTTCTTTTATATTAATCTAAATTAATTCAACAAAAAATATCATTAAAATAAAAAAAATTATGACATCAAATTATGGTATAATAAGTAATTTTCGGTATTTTCTTTGTTTTTATTGTAACAAAGTCTTTTTTTCTTTAAATTTGTTTCTTTTTTCTTTTTTATGTTTTTATCATGTTCTTATATTTTATTTTGACTATTGATTTTATGGTCTTTTTAATAAACTCTCAATGAATATAAAAAGAAAAACCCTTAGTTTAATTGGTATCGTTGTATTTCTAATTTCTTGCCAATTATATTTATTCATTTTCGAAACACTGGTAAACGAAAACACCAAAAAAAAGAGTGATCATTTTCGCTAGTGAACTTACATTAAACGGTCAGTGGAGATATGACTTCCAAGAAATTTAGTAACAAAAAGACGAGCCCAAGCTTCGAACCGAGAAGGTGACATTTGTTTTCCAGAGGAACAATTTGCAGCGGCCATTAATGCTGCAAGGCTGCATGAGGGGTAAACCTCGAGCTTTCTATGATCTACAAATCAACTTGTTGAGTCAACACAACAGGCAGCAAACTAAAGAGAAACGGATTAGATAACGAAGAGGAAAGAAACATGCACAAAGAAAACTACAAGGATTTACATAGTTCTGACTTGGTCTACATCCACAAACAAGATGGCAATGATATTTTACTATGAAGGAGTATAAATTATAAATGACTCAATCTCTCTACTTGGGATATCCCAGGAGAACATCAAAAAATATACTCTGAACTCTTGTATACTAAGAATCTATATATAAAAGAGCTTGTTCTATACTTCTCACTAGTGTTTCTCTCTCTAACTTCTCTCTAAAACTTGATGATTAAAACAAGCAAATGAATGCCTATTTATAGTGAAGCTTTAGGGACTTAAGTTTGCAATTAAGCAATCTTCAAAGGATGCAAAAATAAATATCCAATTAACACAAAAAATTCAGCCGAATTGTGCCACCATCCAACTACTATCATTGTATGCCTAGTTGTGCCATTGCATATATTAGATTATGTGATTGGAAGTAATCTTCTCCTACAATAATGGAGTGATTATTAGCTATTATTAGAGATAGAATTCAAATTAGAAATAGAATATATTTTTTGTAACAATAGCATAAGTTTAGTAACTGACTCTTGTATATATATATTTGCTGTATTGATGAATAATATATTAGAAAACATTCTATTTTCTTTACTATTTACATGGTACCATAGCCGTCTCTATATTTCCTTCTTCTGTTTTAGGAACTAGAGACTGTTTTTTTCTTTTCTTTTCTGATCATAATTCTTTCTATTCATCATTACTACTCCTACCAATGATAATAGTGTTGTTGCTGAGAAAGCAAAGGTAACTTTATCAACACTACATATGCAAAATGTCTCTTCATTACTTACTCTAGAGAAACTTGATGGCATCAATTATACAGAATGGGCTTTGAATGCTCAAAATAAAATTCGGGGTCGAACACACTGTGGATTTATTTCAGGTTCAAAAGCTACACCTAATGACACCAACTTTGAAGAATATGAAGCATGGGAAGATGAAAATTGCTTGATCAAATCCTGGTTATTTGATGCAATGAACAAGGACATCAAATCTATTTTTATGCTTGTCAATTGCAAAGGAAATTTGGGATATGGCTAAACAAACATACCAAGTCAGTTAAGATGCCTCAAAATCATATCAATTGTGCTGTGAAGTAGTCTCTGTTCTCTAAAATAGTGGTTATGTTAATTTTTATTGGGGAAAATTAAAAAAACTGTAGCAGGAGATTGATGCTATAGATGATTATGTAATGAGTTGCAAATCTAACATTGAGATATATACCACTAAGGTTAATTCTCAACGGATTTATATTTTCTTGGCTGGTTTGGACTCATCACTGGATGGAGTTCGTGGACGGATATTTGCCACTATACCTCTTTCAAATCTTCAAGTTATTTATGCTATGGTTTGTGCTGAGGTAAACCGTCAAGATGCTATAATAAGTGGAATATCTATTGATGGTACTGCTATGGCTAGTAGAAGGATCTCTACACGGCAAGACAACAAGAAAGGGACACGTAAATGTACTCACTCTAATTGTGATAATCATGTTGTTAATACATGCTTCAAACTTCATGGTTATCCCGAGTAGCATCCCAATGGCAAGAAAAGTTTTGCCAACACATTCCTACAACAACAACCAGTGTCATCTGCTGCAGGATTAATTGTGCAAACTAGTATGATTAGCACTGCACTTAGCTCTCCTTCCTATACTAAAAATAGTGAATGGATAATTGACACAAGTGTTAATGATTATATGACTAATGACTCTTCAAACTTTAGTTTTTTATCCTCTTCACATTCTATCTTAGCTATTACTAATGTCTGTCACACGTATACAGCGTCGCGACGATTATCCACCCTCAAGAAAAAATATGGAATAGTGTATTTCTAGAAAAATATAAAGAGATAAGGAATTATTGTGTCTCTTATCAATGAAAAATTAAAATGGAAGTCGTCACCTAGTATTCTGGTCAGTAGAAACCCTAACTAGTCTCAGAGATCGGGTACAGAGATTGGTTGCGTAAAGGAAAGATATTGGCACCCTAAATATGCCTTATCTAAGATAGGCTGTATTTTTTTATCTAATAAAATCTAAAATCGTGTTGTGATTTTTAATTGTTGGTCTATCTAAAGTTCAAGACAAGCCCTCCTTTAAAAGGAGGTTCTTATCTTAATATAACAAAACCTAACCGTTCTATTGTTTAAAAAAAAATTAAATATACAGAATATGTATTACGTGTAATGTCGTACCCCGGATACTAAGAGACAAAAAAATAAATTTTTTGTAGTTTTTAAAATTTTGACCAATGTTCTCTTAACTTTAATGAATTGGTTATTAAAGCCAAAATACATGCTAAAACATTATTTTTTGGTGTATCCAAAAAACACTATGATTTTTTTAGCTTTGAGACACTTGGCCGTATGCACAAAAATGTTTTTTTCTTTTTTTCAATTTTTTTATATTTTAAAAGTTTTGATGAAAACCAAGTATTTTTAATACTAGATTTGTGTTTTTTGGTATAAAATATAGATCGATATTAAGCAAAAAAATGACAAATAAAAGGTGGAGAAATTATAAATATTAAAAAATATTTCTTTAATTTTTTTTTAAGTGGGCCGGACCAGGCCCAGATTAGTGGGTTGGGCCAGACCCGACCCAAAACAAATGGGTTGGTTACTGTGTCTAAGCACAGTAACCAACCCTCCATCATTTGCTGTAGAATGTGAATTAATTTATGTTCTGTATCCAAATACAGACGGTGGGTGAGCAAAGAAGAAAGAGATGGGTCAGCTAGAGGTTACCTAAGGGTGGCGTTGAGGCAATGCTACTGGCTATAGAGGCGTGGTGGCTAGCGATTTGCTTTTTTTTTCTTCTCTCTCTCTCTCTCTCCCCTCTGTTTTTTCTCTTTTCTCCTTCTTCTCTTCTATTTTTTTTGGTTTTTTTCCCTCTATTTTGTTCTTTCTCTCTTTTTTATTCTCCTCTTTTGTTATGTTCTCTCTCTCGGGTCGTCTTGGTCTATTCTCTTCTTGTTTTTTGGTCTTTCCCTTCCCTTGTTTTTATAGGCAAAAACAAGGGAAGGAGGCGTGGCTGGGATGGCCATTATGCTGCTGCCTCTCCATCGCCCCTTCAACACAGAAAAAATGGGTTGTATCGATGTCTTTTTGAAGTCATCGGGGGGAGCGAAGTCAATGAGAAATAGAGGAGAAAAAAATCTTCTTCCCCTATTCTATGAGTTTCCAGGGGAAGAAGATCATAGTACCGTTCAAAATGGCACCGTTTAGGGGTTGTTTGTTTATGAACAATGCATGAAACAATGTCGTTTTGGTTAAAATGCGTCGTTTCATTTAAAAGGAAAAGACGACAAAATATGTTAAATTTCACATTGGTCCTCAATTTATAATTTATTCAATCAAGTCCTTAATTTCAATTTCAATTTTAAAAAATTAATTCAATTGCATCCCTGCCAAAAATCCAACAGCAGCCCTGAAGTTGGTTGTCTTTTTCGCTTTGATCCTTGGTCTTAAATGTATGCAATTTGACCCTCAATTAATCAATAAACTTTTGATTTCTTCAATTGGGCCCCTGATTCAGTTTTAATTACAACTCTTCTATTTACACGCCGTTTCCAGTTTGGCCCTTGGTTTCAGATTTTTTCAATTAAATCTCTAAATGGCCATCAAACTTTAATATGTATGCAATTAAGCCCCTGATTTGACCAAATTAACTTCCAAAAATTATAATTTGACTCCAGAACTTTAATTTCTTCTAATTAAAGCCTGATTTGACTCTAAAATCAATTTTTCTTGCAATCAAACTCTCCAGAAATTCAATTAAACCTTTAATAAAATTTAATTGAGTCCATAAACATCTGATTTTGGACTTTTCTTACTCAAATTGATTTTTTTTTGTTAACGGGGCTGTAATTAGTCAATAAAATACTATAAAATTTTAATCTTTGTATTTTTTAACTTCCTCAACTAATGTTTTACTATTTTTAGGGTGCTCTAGCATCTTTTTTTCACTGTTTATATTTTTTAATAATATTTTTTTTTATTATTTTTCATGCGAGGACTAAAAATAAGTTATGACAATACCAATGGTGTGTCATCCCCTGTTACTAGTATTGGTAATGTTCATATATCCTCCACCTTATCTTTCTCTAATATATTGTATGTTCCATCCCTTACACATAATCTACTTTCCATTAGTTAAATAACCAATGCCCTTAACTATGTTGCTTTGTTGTATCCTACTTATTGTATTTTTCAAAACATACATACCAAGGAGAGGATTGGTAGTTATAGGCAACGAGGAGGATTGTACTATCTAGAGAGTGGCACATCATCACAGGTTTACCATAGTCTAGCACATATGATGGGTAAAAATCAATCGACAAATATTGTAGAAATATGGCTTTGGCATAAACAGTTTGGTCATCCATCATTTGGATATATTAGACGATTATTTCCATCTTTATATGCTAACTGCAAACTTTTAGACTACATTTGTGAGACATGTGCTATGGCTAAAAGTCATCATGCTATATTTCCTCTGTCTTCTAATAAAATTGCTTCACCATTTTCATTAGTACATTTAGATGTATAGGATCCCTTACCAGTTTTCACAGCTAATGGAATGAAATGGTTTATAACCTTTGTGGATGATTATACTCGAATGACCTAGGTATACTTACTAAAACATAAGAGTGATGTCAGTATAGTTTTCTGTCTCTTTTATCAAATTGTACTCACTCAGTTTGTCAGGACTATTAAGGTGGTACATTTAGATAATGGAGGTGAATACTTCAAAAGAGAGTTAACTGATTTTTTCCACTCAAAATGTATCATTCATCAAACATCATGTCTAGAGACTCCACAACAAAATGGAGTAGCTAAGAGGAAAAACTGACAATTACTTGAGGTCATTCAGTCACTAATGATTGGAAATAGTGTGCCTACTTTCTTATGGGGAGATGCTCTTAATACAACTGTTTATATGATTAATCGTACACCTTTCAGTAATTTTATTCTTTCAACGATCTTTTTATGTCCTTGTTAATCATTGCATGCTTCCACCTTTAGTTAAATTGATGCATTGTATCTTTGGATGTGTAACTTATGTACAACTTTCACCTCAACATCAAACCAAACTTGAGTCAAGAGCATTGAAATGTGTCTTTGTTGGTTATGAGTCTACTAAAAAAAGTTATAAATGTTATCATCTAGACACTCATTGGCTCTATACCTCTATGGATGCTATCTTTGATGAGTCAAAATTCTATTACTCTCTTACAGATTTAACATGTCCCGAGGATGTTCGTCACCTTGCCAATAATGAAGAAGTCTTGTATTTTGATATAAAATTAGCAACTCTACCCACTAGTAGACCATCAGATGAGGACACATCCACTATGAAAACACTTACAATTATTTATTCTTGTTCACGGGACACATCTATAGACATATCTACAGCTACTAATCATTGTTCACAAGACCTTAATGATTATTGTGAAAAGTCTCACCAACCTTCTAATAGTACAATACCTCCTAGTGCACTGGTCAACTCCTCTTCAGAGTCCTTGCTGATACCAACACTACATGTACAACCCAACAATTCTTCTGAAATTTGTTTACCATCTGATATTGCTCATCATGCATTTCCACCACAATCTACCTATGGGATTCCATCTATTAAGTATGAACCTGATCCAAAAGCCAAAGTAAAATACCCAATAAGTAATTTTATCTCCTCTCATAAATTGTATGTATCATATGCATCTTATATATGTAAATTATCCTTTATCTTTATTCCTAGTACATTATAGAAAGCTTTGACTGATTCTTATTAGACTACAACTATGGTGGAGGAAATGAAGGCTTAAAAAAAAAAGCTATATGGGATCTTGTTAACCTCCCAACAGGAAAAAAACTTGTATGTTGTCGATGGGTTTTTGCTGTCAAACATAATGTAAATGGAACTATTGAAAGATACAAGGCGAGACTGTTGATAAAAGGTAAACACAATCTTATGAAGTGACAATCAAGAAACTTTCACTCCAGTTACTAAACTCAATACTGTGTGAGTTCTTCTGTTTATAACAGCTAATAAAAACTGGCCTTTACTCCAATTCGATGTCAAAAATGCATTCCTGCATAGAGATCTTAAAGAGGATGTGTATATAGATCCACCTCCTGGAATTGGTTCTACTCAGGTTTGCAAACTCAAGAAGGTTTTATATGGCTTTAAACAATTTCCTAGAGCTTGGTTCAGTAGATTTACTCAAGTCATGAAAATTTTTGGTTATAATCAGAGTAACTCGGATCATACTCTATTTATAAAGCATAAAATGGGTAAACTCACTGCCTTGATTATATATGTTGATGATATGGTAGTGATAGGTGATGATGCTGAGGAAATTCATTGCTTACAACATCATTTGGCATCCGAATTTGAAATGAAAAATCTTGGAGACCTTAAATATTTCCTCAAAATTGAGGTAGCTCGTTCTAAGAATGGTATATTTATGTCACAACGTAAATATATTCTTGATTTGTTGTCTGAAACAAAGATGCTTGGATGCAAACCAGTTGATAATCCAATGGAGCAAAATCATAAACTCTTTCAATGTTTTAGTGCTAGTTATACAGATAAAGGGAGATATCAGAGACTTATGGAAAAATTAATCTATATATCCCACACTCGACCTGACATTGCTTATGCTGTGAGTGTTGTAAGTCAATTTATACATAACCCATGTCAATCTCATATGGATGTTGTGGAATGTATATTGCAGTATTTAAAATCTTCACCAGGCAAGGGATTATTATTCTCCAAACATGGACACTTAGGTGTTGACGATACACTGATGTTGATTGGGCTGGTTTAGCTAATGACCGACGTTCTACATCTGGTTATTTCACCTATATAGTGATAATCTTGTGACTTGAAGAAGTAAAAAACAGTCTGTGGTGTCAAGATCAAGTGCTGAAACTGAATATCAAGGTATGCTCATTGGATTGTATGAATTGTTATGGTTAAAAAACTTAATGAAAGATTTGGGATTCTCTCAAAGAACTGCAATGAATCTCTATTGTGATAATAAATCAGCTATAGAGATTGTCTATAATTATGTTCAACATGATAAGGAAAAGGCATGTAAAAGTGGATAGACATTTCAACAAAGAGAAGCTTGAAGCCGACATTATCCAATTTTTTTTTTGTGAAGTCATAATTCCAACTTGTTGATGTTCTTATAAAAGCGGTAACCAACAAAGTGTTTACAAGTTGTCTTGAAAAGCTAAGCATGAATGACATCCATGCACCACCTTGAGAAGGAATGTTAGAATATGTGATTGGAAGTTATCTTATCTCACAATAATTATGTGATTATTAGCTATTATTAAAGATAAAATTCAAATATAATGTTGTAACCCAATTTTGGATTCACTAAAAATTTTTTAGTTTCGGGCTGTTTCGGGTCAAAACCGTCATTTTCGGTCAAAACCGAGTCCACCGAGTTAATACGGATTCCACCATATCGACCGCGATAAAAAATGAGTTTTGGACTATTTTGGTTAAAACTGGTATTTTTGGTCAAAAAACCCGGTCCACCGAGTTGATACCCGTATAAAAAAGTGTTTTTTTAATTTAAAATTGATTTTTAGCCGGTGAAAACTTACAACATCATTTGGCATCCGAATTTGAAATGAAAAATCTTGGAGACCTTAAATATTTCCTCAAAATTGAGGTAGCTCGTTCTAAGAATGGTATATTTATGTCACAACGTAAATATATTCTTGATTTGTTGTCTGAAACAAAGATGCTTGGATGCAAACCAGTTGATAATCCAATGGAGCAAAATCATAAACTCTTTCAATGTTTTAGTGCTAGTTATACAGATAAAGGTAAATAGCCAATGAATTCAAGACACAAAGAGGAAAAAGTGATTAAAAAATTCATTCTGAATCAAATTCTTAATTCTTAAATTCATGTATTATTATTTTGGGTGACTGTTTGGTAATATCAGAGACTTATGGAAAAATTAATCTATATATCCCACACTCGACCTGACATTGCTTATGCTGTGAGTGTTGTAAGTCAATTTATACATAACCCATGTCAATCTCATATGGATGTTGTGGAATGTATATTGCAGTATTTAAAATCTTCACCAGGCAAGGGATTATTATTCTCCAAACATGGACACTTAGGTGTTGACGATACACTGATGTTGATTGGGCTGGTTTAGCTAATGACCGACGTTCTACATCTGGTTATTTCACCTATATAGTGATAATCTTGTGACTTGAAGAAGTAAAAAACAGTCTGTGGTGTCAAGATCAAGTGCTGAAACTGAATATCAAGGTATGCTCATTGGATTGTATGAATTGTTATGGTTAAAAAACTTAATGAAAGATTTGGGATTCTCTCAAAGAACTGCAATGAATCTCTATTGTGATAATAAATCAGCTATAGAGATTGTCTATAATTATGTTCAACATGATAAGGAAAAGGCATGTAAAAGTGGATAGACATTTCAACAAAGAGAAGCTTGAAGCCGACATTATCCAATTTTTTTTTTGTGAAGTCATAATTCCAACTTGTTGATGTTCTTATAAAAGCGGTAACCAACAAAGTGTTTACAAGTTGTCTTGAAAAGCTAAGCATGAATGACATCCATGCACCACCTTGAGAAGGAATGTTAGAATATGTGATTGGAAGTTATCTTATCTCACAATAATTATGTGATTATTAGCTATTATTAAAGATAAAATTCAAATATAATGTTGTAACCCAATTTTGGATTCACTAAAAATTTTTTAAATGTTATTTTATCTTATTATTCATGACAAAAAAA
>NW_011499945.1:23035-23692 GCF_000495115.2 Populus euphratica | reverse complement strand
GCCGTTCAAATAATCTGCCCTTCGATCTGGTTGCGCCACGTCAGCAGGTATACCGAGCACTCGGTACACCGCGCCACACCATATCTTAGACCATTCAATCCTGACCGTAGATCAACTTGAAGATCAAACTAATCACAGCCGCACGATCTGTTCATCCGAGAGCCAGCGGTCCACAGCCTTCAGACGCACGAGTGCACCATACACTCGTCCACACCAGATCAAATCCCAGAGCTTCTCTCTCCTCTTGCCGACGATTCTCTCTCTCTCCTCCGATCTCCCATTTCCGGCCGTCTCAAGCCGTGAAACCACCACATAATTGTGCATCGCCTCCCCCTGAGCAAAACTCCTGCCGTTTCACACTTTTTCACCGACTAATTTTATTTTTTTTTGTGAAGTCATAATTCCAACTTGTTGATGTTCTTATAAAAGCGGTAACCAACAAAGTGTTTACAAGTTGTCTTGAAAAGCTAAGCATGAATGACATCCATGCACCACCTTGAGAAGGAATGTTAGAATATGTGATTGGAAGTTATCTTATCTCATAATAATTGTGTGATTATTAGCTATTATTAAAGATAAAATTCAAATATAATGTTGTAACCCAATTTTGGATTCACTAAAAATTTTTTAAATGTTATTTTATCTTATTATTCATGA
>NW_011499945.1:21188-21280 GCF_000495115.2 Populus euphratica | reverse complement strand
TTGTCGACATGTCTCTTTTATTTACAGAAAAGGACCGATGTCAAAAAAAAAAAATTAATTAAACAATATGGATTATGTCCATTATTATTTAT
>NW_011499945.1:21053-21178 GCF_000495115.2 Populus euphratica | reverse complement strand
GTTTCGGGTCAAAACCGTCATTTTCGGTCAAAACCGAGTCCACCGAGTTAATACGGATTCCACCATATCGACCGCGATAAAAAATGAGTTTTGGACTATTTTGGTTAAAACTTGTATTTTTGTTC
>NW_011499945.1:0-19618 GCF_000495115.2 Populus euphratica | reverse complement strand
TTGCAAATAAGCTCAAAATATAATAGCATTTGAATCAAATGAAAAACACACAAATAAGGGTAACATTTCTCTGAAAGGATGTTTTAAAGATGATGTCTACCTTCCCTTAATCATAACTAATCCAGTATCCGAATCTCTGGGACCAGTGTCTAATTTTGGATTTCTAGTTCCCTCAAATTACTAGATGGCGACTCCAAATAAAATCTTTATTTCCCCCTAATCAAATAAAAAATTAAATTCCTTTTGTTTTAAAAAAAAAACAAAACAAAAAGAGGAGTGAAGCCGTCACCCGATGTCGTGTAGCGACATATAAAAATAGAATATATTTTTTGTACCAGTTTAACAACTGACTTCTATATATATATTTGTTATATTGATAAATAATATATCAGAAAATATTCTCTTCTCCTTACTATTCACATTGCATACTTATGAGTGTATTCATATATTTTGGTCTTGGAATTTTTTCATGAAGAAAAGATTGTATTATTGATGAAAAAAATAGTATGGCTCTTGACCAATATGGCATGTCATGATTGTGGTGTCATGTTTGCTATTTATAAAAAAATGTCCGTGATGATATTCCATTGGCCAAGAGAAGGGCACCTGTTCTTGCATCGGAAAAACTAAAAAAAGGGCCGTGATGATATTCCATTGGCATAGAGAAGGGCACCTGTTCTTGCATAGAAAAAACCGTGTTTCCATATAAAAATTGTGTGTATAAAAAATTTGTGCAGGCAGCTCATGAGAATTCAAATAAAAAGGCTTACTTTCTTCTTCTTTTTTTTCGAGTCAATGGAAGTGAGGCATTAATTAACACCTCATAGCTAAAAATTTCCCAATAATACCCCTATAGTTTCTAATAAGTTTCAATTTCACTCTTCAACTATTACAAAAAGCTCACTTTTTCATGTTTTTCTTTTATTTCTCCTTTTTTTTTCCCTCTTAAATCAACAAACGTGATGTAAACATTTATAAAACTTAAATAAAACCAAGAAACAAAATAAAACGGAGGCTATTTGATGGACCCAAAAAAAGAAGCAGAACTTCTCTGAAATTTTAGAAGCAACATTTGGAAATTATAAAAATTTTAGATAGAAGTGGAATATTGATAAATTTATAGAGAAACATGACTCCAAATTATTATTATTATTATTAGTATTATAAAAGGACTGGTGTCGGTTTACATGTTCATATGAAAAATAAACCAAGTCAATAGTTTTTTTAATTGTTTAATAACAACTTCATGCCATAGCTTAGTTTGGTTGGAGTATATGTGTTTGGTGGCTCAAGGTTGCAGGTTGGATTTCCCCGACAACAATATTTTCTTTCAGAACACAGATGATAGGATACTAACCCGCGATCCTCTCTCAAGTCCATGTGCTCGAGTTTTGTTGTAATTAATAGGCTATTCGGTTTTGTTTGTCATTTTTTTAAAAAAATTTATTTAATATAAAATTTTTATTTAATTTTATTTTTTAGTATTGAATTAATGGTAAATCAATTTTTATATTTCTTATCGTATAATAAAAAAAATTGATATAATTGAATTTATAACCCGAGTTATAAATTTAATGAACTGGTTAAGTTTAACCTCATTTATTTATCTTTATTTATTTATTTATTTTAAGTCTATCTAATTAACAAGGCTATGTAAAAATAATTTATATATAATTTAATTTAAAATTTGAGATAAATAAAAAATTAGGTTAAGAGTTTTCAAGTTTGAAGATTATAACAAGTTTAAAGTTTTCTATTATCTAGATTTTTTTTAATTTCAAAAGATTTTGGTCCAACCTACAATAATAATGCCGGAAATAAACGAATCAAATACAAGATCACCAAATAAAATCAAAATAAAATTCTTTATTTGAAAATAGAATCAAAGTTGCATTCTGAAACTTAGGTGCTCCGCAGGAAAAGCCAAAGGCAAGGTTCTCACAGATTCCAGTTATTTGTAATAAAACTTATTGCAGGAGCCTTATCGTTATCTGACTTCGCCACGAACTTTGAAAAAAAATATATATATATCCAGCGTCTTATTTTAAAAAAATATTATCTAATATTATTATAAATCTTAATTTATCAATAAAAATTTTATGATTTATAACAGAATGCACTAAAGAGAACATATTATTACTCTTAAAATATTCTAATTAAAGTAGGCTATATTATTAGTTTTATTTTAAATTATAAAGGGTTTATTATGCTATGCTATTTATGATTGACCTATAATATTCTTAATTCTATTATTAATGATTATTTAACTAAAAATATTTTTAATTTTAGTGTTGATAAGTATTATATGAAGAGAATGTCTGATATTCCTAATTAATTTTAATGTTAATGAATATTGGGATTCAAAGCTAATTTTTTTTCTATTGCTAATATTTTTAACTTTACCATTAATGAATATCAAAAGTATTCTAAGCTTTGGCACTGTAGAATACAAATAGTCTAGCACTAGTGAATATTTATTTAGTGAATATTAAGATGATATTTTCATTTAAGAAATTGGTGGATATTAATCCAAGTGGAAATTTTCAACTCGGGTGTCATCAATATAAATTAAAAAGATTATTTTTATAAATAAAAAAACTTTTATTTTTATTGAAAATTTAGGAACTATATTTTTAATGTTTAGGGTGTTGGCTCACTATGAGTCCATTTGCCTCAAACATGAGTAACATACATTTGATGATTTTATTATTTTGAAAATTTGAGTATGCCAGCTTAATGAGCCTTTAAATTTAGATCAGATTTTCGTGGACATAATAAAATTGTTGTCATGATTGTAAAGTATTTTGAGATTTTTCTTTTTTTGCAACAGTGCTAAAATATGTAAAAATATTATTTTGGATTTTTATTTTAGTGTAAAGCAAAATAAAGGATTGTTTTAGAATACTACTAGTTATTTGACATGCAGTACTAGGTTGAATAATGTTTTTAGAAAAGAAACAATAAATATGCAAGCTTTTCAAATGTATTTTTTTTTACAAGAAAATCCTGATTATAAATCAAAAGGACTATGCATACATTTAATTATATAAATTAAAAACCATCTATACTAATAAATGCATAAAAAAGAGAGAAGAAGAAGAAGTGTTAACATTTCTATTTGGCATGCCTAACTGCATCTATACTAATAAATGCACAAAAAAAAGAGAAGAAGAAGAAGTGTTAACATTTCTATTTGGCATGCCTAACTGCATCTATACTAATAAATGCACAAAAAAAAGAGAAGAAGAAGAAGTGTTAACATTTCTATTTGGCATGCCTAACTGCATCTATACTAATAAATGCACAAAAAAAAGAGAAGAAGAAGAAGTGTTAACATTTCTATTTGGCATGCCTAACTGCATCTATACTAATAAATGCACAAAAAAAAGAGAAGAAGAAGAAGTGTTAACATTTCTATTTGGCATGCCTAACTGCATCTATACTAATAAATGCACAAAAAAAAGAGAAGAAGAAGAAGTGTTAACATTTCTATTTGGCATGCCTAACTGCATCTATACTAATAAATGCACAAAAAAAAGAGAAGAAGAAGAAGTGTTAACATTTCTATTTGGCATGCCTAACTGCATCTATACTAATAAATGCACAAAAAAAAGAGAAGAAGAAGAAGTGTTAACATTTCTATTTGGCATGCCTAACTGCATCTATACTAATAAATGCACAAAAAAAAGAGAAGAAGAAGAAGTGTTAACATTTTTATTTGGCATGCCTAACTGCAGATCGAATAATGTTTTTTTCTAACACAAAACAATTAATATGTAAGAGTTATTGATATATTTTTGATATCACATAAAAAATATAACTGAATTAAAAAGTCTATACTTATATATAATAAAATATAGTTATGATGATGTAAGTTAATAAAGGTGATAATATTACAATTGCTATAATGAAATATCATTTTCTTAATATTTGTATAATAATTTTACAAAAAAAGTGTAAATACAAAAAAATTATAAAAAAAAGTAAAGATAAAAACAAAAATAATGGTATAAATAGGCCAAGTATATAGTGATAAATATTACAAGTATAAAGAATAAAAAATAATATTTTTTCAAAAAAAGTGTAAAAAAAGGAAAAACTAAAAAAAATATTAAAAAAATAAAGATAAAAAAATGGTAATAAATTAATAGGTCAAATATAAAATGATAAAAAGGTCAAGTATAAAGAGAAAAAAATTTAAGAAAAACATAAATTTGTAATCCGAATTTGTCAGGGCCTTAAATCTGGAACTAAACATCTCTTGATTGTCTTCAAGTCCCCTGTTGATATTAACAATGAAGAACCAGTGCTCTAATCTTTTAGTTACTTGTCCAGCAAAACAATCTATTAGGATGATTGTGGTATCGCGGATCCGGAGTTAAATCTTGAACAAGATATGTTTACTGCAAGACGTAGGACACAATCTTTTATTCGAAGTCAAAATATTTGCAATTACATGCTTGAGGCCTCACCATCCTTAACACCACGCAGCAAATCATCGGACTTGACGTGTTGCTGAGCATCATAGAGATACTTGTTCATCGTTTTCTTCCAGATCATTGTTATAGATGTGAAAGCCCATGGGTTTTAGTTCTTCTTTTGTGGCGTTGATTCCGAAGACAAAGGGGCCAAACATATTCTCTCAATTCCGGCCTATTACCTTGATTCATGGATTATACAAAATAGTGCCAAAGTTTTTGTTTACTAGCCTCCGGAGTGTTCTGTCAGATGTTACTAGTATCAACTAGCCAGCTTTCATTGCTGGGCATCAGATTTTAAATAGATTTATAATAGTTAACGAGATGGTTCGTGGCATTTATTTATATAGAAAATATTATAGGTATACTGTATAGAAAATTTTATAGTCACATTTTTATGTTGTAACCTCTATCATTTCTATTGTATATTGCTTCCCACACACACACACACACATATATATATATAAAAGATTGGTTAATCCATAGGTCAAGTTTCTTAATTATTCTTAATTTTGTATTAGAGCTTTTTGCCATTAGTACTCTTCTATCCTTTCCCCCTACAGTTGGCCTCTTCTCTTCCTCTTCTAAATGGACTCTATTGTCACTACCGTCTTCTCTCCCCACCAAATCGGCGGTGCAGCCCAGCTAGCAAGCCCTTCAGAAGTTGTTGCTACTGGTTCTTTCTCCCACCAACAACGACCCCAACCTGTAAAGCAAAACCATTGTTCCTTCTCCCATGTTTCTATCATACGTCCTTATATCATGAGGACAACAACTCCTTCTATCGTTGTGTTGTCCAACACTCATCAAGTGGTCTCATTGAGGTTTACGACCACCATCTCTATTGGTGAATGCAAATGAAGTTATATCTTCTTGGTCAAGGTGTTTCCTACTATGTCAATGGCCTAGTGCCATGTCCTCCCTCTCATGTTTCTAACTATTCTAATGGCTTTTATTCGACAATCAACCTTTCTTTTCATTAGAAGCACATGATCAGTTTATTTTAAGCGCGTTACTCTCCCTTCTCTCCAAGGACGTCCTGCATCTTGTGGTAAATCATCAAACTTCTTCTTGTGTTTGGCACACTCTTAAGAAAACATTCGCTTCTCCATTGAATTCTCGCACTATGCAACTTCATCGGTCTTTTCAAGATCTTCGGCAAAGAGATGCTTCGGTTACTGCATACATCAGCACACCAAGTTATTATTTGATGAATTGGATACTATTAGTCAACCCCTCTCTCTTGAAGACTTCAACCTCTATTTATTTCATGGTCTTTATGGTGAGTTTAAAGACTTGGTAACTAGTCTTGTGACCAAGGCAGAACCGCTGTCATACGCGGGCCTTCACAGCCATTTTCTTACTCATGAGTTTCTGTATAAGACTTCTCTTCCATCCTTGGCTGTAAATCCATCTCTGTTGCCCTCTGCTCATCTTGCCCAACAGCAGCACAATGCCAGTTTTGGCCGTCATAGAAGTCGTTCCTATGACAACTAGCATTCCAACAACAACAGGTACAACAACCATGATAGGTCTGATTTTCATGGTTCTCATTCCTTTTGTCCCGTATACTAGAAGCAGGGTCATTAGCAACAGCCTAGACGGCCTGCTGGTGGGAAATGGTCTCCTCAATGATCCTTTGAGCAAAATGTTAAGTGTCAGCTATGCTTCTCCTTCGGCCACACAACCTCATAATGTGCTCACTTTCATAGCAGTGGTCACTAACCCTATGCTCATCTTTGTTGTTGGTCCAGTTTCCACCCCTATTTAGTTCCTGGTCAGCGGTGCGAACCACCACATTATGCCTGATCTTATGATTCTAATCGATTCAGACCCTAACTTTGTAATGATTTTTTACATGTTGGTGACGGTAAGGGTCTATCCATATCCTATATTGGACATACCATGTTACGTTCCCCTAAACAAATATTGGCATTATCTAATGTTCTTTATGTTCCTCATATTACCAAACCATTGCTATCTGTTTAGAAATTTTAACATAATAATAATATTTACTTTGAATTTCATGCCTCTATGTTTTATGTAAAGGATCTCACCACTAAAGCAGTGCTCCTTTCTGGTCAGAGCACTGATGGTTTTTATGTCCTTTCTAAGTCTTCTGCCACCACCATTCCTCAAGCTTATTGGTCTCCTTGTGTCTCTGTCATTGTTGATATGTGGCATCGCCAATTGGGTCATCGTACTTCCTATATTTTCAATGTGTTAGTTCCAAAAATAAAATAATTTGTACTTTTATGTGCTCTCTTGTTTAATGTCAAGTTTGTCCGCTTGGTAAGTCTTTGCATTTATCTTTGTGACCTATAGGTCACAAACCTTCTACTCCACTTAATTTAATATTCAGTGATGTTTGGGGTCCTGCTACTATGTTTTTCTCTGATGATTTTTGTTACTTTGTTATTTTTATTGATATAGATACAAAATATACTTGGTATTATCCTCTTGTTGCCAAATCAGATGTGTTTTCTATATTTCAATGTTTCCAACAACTTATTGAGCATTAGTTTTCCCACAAAATTAAATTCGTTCAAACTAATTAGGGTGATGAACATCACAAGTTAAACAATTTCTTTCAAACTATTGGTATTCATCATAGGTTAATTTGTCCTCATACACATGAGCAAAATACCAGCATTAAGCATCACCATGATCATATTGTTGAAACAAGTCATACCCTCCTAGGACAATGCAGTGCCCCGTTATGATTTTGGAATTATATATTTGAATCATTAGTATATCTCATTAATCGCATGTCCACTCTTGTCCTCCAAAATCAATCTCCTTTTTAATATTTATTTAATTGTACTCCTAATTATTATTTTTTACATACTTTTAGATGTCTTTATTTTTATTTTATTTTTTTGCGTCCATACCATGCTCATAAGTTGGATTTTCGTTCATCTCCATGTGTGTTCTTAGAGTATAGTTCCTCTCATCTTGGTTATCGTTGTCTTGATTTAGCGTCTCAATGTATATACGTCTTCCATCATGTTTGTTTTCATGAAAATATGTTTCCATTTGCTAATTTTGAACAGATAGTCCGCCCACATCCACCTCTACCTAGCCTACACACTTGTCAGCCTTAATTACCTCTCATATTTTTCACCCAGCAGAGTCGTCAATCACCTCTTTTAAAGGCTTTGCTGCACTTCTTGCCCCATAAACACAGCTACCACATTTCCCACCCTTATCTGCCACCATACCACGGTCCCATAGCCTTACCGTTATGTCACCATCTGCATGTTTTTCTGATGATCATTATGCAGGCATATATTCTCCTTCTTCAAAGTTGCATATTTCTAGGTTTGTTACTATAGCCAACACAGATTCTACAACAGGCTCTCCTTCATCTGTTGTTGCGAACTCTGGTTCTTTGGCAGATCCCTCTACAGATCTGCAACTCTTTGTTGATCTTTCCTCTTATCCGCTTCAACAACTTCCAATTCAAATTCTTCTCCCCCTTGATCTGCTGCCCGTCAGCATCCGATGGTTCTTCATCCATGGCTACCAAAAACTACATTTCTCACAGCATCTACAACCTTTTCTACTGCACCTATCTCTCAGGTAATGTCCTCTCTACCTCTAAGTCCATTGCCTTCTCTGATTCTAACAAGTATGAGGTGTGGCATAGTGATATACGTGATGAAATCCAGGCCCTACGCTTCAATAACACCTAGTCCTTAGTTCCCTTTCATCCTTCGATAAATGTTGTTGGTAATTGATAAGTGTATAAAATAAAATGTAATGTGGATGTCAATATTGAGCAATATAAGGCATATTTGGTTGCTAGAGGCTTTACTCACCAAGAAGGCATTGATTATTCTAAAACTTTCAGTCCTATTATTAAGCCATCGATCGTTAGATCCATCAACTTGATATTTATAATGTTTTCCTTAATGGTATTCTTGCTGAAGAGATCTACATGAAACAACCACCAGGTTTTATTGATTCTGCTCTTCCCTTGTATACCGGTTGCATAAATCGCTATATGGTTTAAAACAGGCCCCATGGTACACTCATCTGATTTACTTTCTACTTTTTATTGGTTTTCATGCTTCCAAGGTTAACACTTCTTTATTTATCTTATATGTTGGTGCTGATATATTTTATCTTTTGGTTTATATTGATGACATTCTAATTACGAATAGCAACGTTATTGTGCTTCACCGCTTAATACAGTTTACTCAGTTCAGAGTTCAAGCTTCGTGACATAGGCGTTATTTACTATTTTTTAGGCATTGAGGTTCAATTCACTGCTATAAGTTTGATGTTACGACAACATAAGTATATCCTTGACACTCTTACTCGAACTATGTTACGACAACATAAGTATATCCTTGACACCCTTACTCGAACTGGTATGACTTCTTACAAACCTGTTGATACATCTATCTGTCCTTTCAAAGTCACCATAATACCATATTCCTTATTTTCTAATCCTACACAGTTTCATCAGATTATGGGTGCTCTTTAATATCTCATTTTTACGAGACTAAATATCTGTTTTGTAGCCAATAGAGTCTATCAGTTTATATATGCTCCTACAGATTATTATTGGGGTGTCACTAAACACATTCTATATTATTATGGGGTACGACCACCTATGGCCTACATATCACTTATAGTTCCTTATTTGATCTACTTAGTTTTACAAATGCAGATTGGGCAAATAGTACTGATGATCACAAGTCTACGGGTGGTTATCTTGTCTTCATTGGTTAGATGCTAATTTCATGAAAATCAAACAAGCAACGCACAACAGTTGTTCACTCCTCCACTAAAGCTGAGTATAAAACCTTGGCAGATGACACTGCTGAGGTTATTTGGCTTCAATATCTATTAAGAGATTTGCAGATTCATTCTGCTTTTACTCCTACTATTTGATATGATAATCTCGGCGCTATTTATTAATCTACAAATCCTACCTTTCATGATTGTACTAAACACATTGAGGTTGACTATCATTTTATACAAAACCGAGTTACGAAGAAAGAGATTTAGAATGGTTTTATCTCCTCTCATGATCAACTTGTTGATGTTCTTACTAATTCATTTTCTACTACTCTATTTACTGCTTTTCGATTCAAGTTTCAGGTCGATTATCCACCCTCAACTTGAAGGACCATATTATAAAATGTATCTACATAAAAAATATTATAGGTATAATATATAGAAAATATTATAGTAATACTCTTGTGTTATAACCTTTACTATTGTATATTGCTCTCTCTCTATATATATATAAATAAAAGGTTGGCTAACTAATAGGTCTAGCATTTCAATTATTCTGAATTATATTTGTAGTTAGGGGGTATAATTTTTTATTAAAGGTGAATTTTCAGAAAGCTTTCAACTTGATTTTATGAGATCATATTGATATTACTATGGATTTTATAGGAATTGGTTCTTTTTGAAAAAAAAAATTGATTTTTGAATGCTTATCCACTTCTAAAATGACCATATTGATCAACAGCTCTCCTAATAGAGAATTCAGTTAAGGTTTAAGGCAAGGGGACCCTCTTGATGAACAGTCAAGGTTCATCTGGCTATGGTGCTATGGGTTATGGGAATGCTGATTCCTGGGGAGCTCAAATTGCTGGGGCTGGCAGTGGTGGCCCTGGTTCAGTACTTGCTGGTCAATCTCCTGGTGAAGCCGCTGGGTATGGGAATCGAGGTTATGGGTACGGTAGTTACGGTGGAAATGATGGATCATATGGGAATCCAGCTGGGTATGGTGCTGTTGCAAGACGTGGGGGGAATCCAGCTGGGTATGGTGCTGTTGCAGGACGTGGGGGCACTCCAAAGAGTAACGTTGGCGGTCCTGGTGGAGCAGAACTAGGACGTTCTGGGGGCACCCCAAACAGTAACGTTGGTGGTCCTGGTGGAGCAGAGCTGCAGGGGAGTGGTGGCGGCTACATGGGGAGTGGATATGGTGATGCAAATGGAAATTCTGGGTATGGAAATGCAGCGTGGAGATCTGAGCAATCACAAGCTTCTGGAAATTATGGGGCTCCTCAAGCAAATGGTCCTCATGGTGGACAGGTTGGATATGGCGGTGGTTATGGTAGTTCTCAGGCTCGAAAAGCCCAACAACAGTGATTTGTGAACACCTTGGTTGCCTACTAGGTCTACATCTTTGTTTGTGGGCGTGTCCAGCTGTTTTCATGAGGTTCTCTGAAGATTTCTTGCTCCCAGCACCAGGGGAGTGGCTCAAATCGGATGATGCACTTTGGGAATGGTTGGATTGCTTTAATCCCAGTAGTTTGCACTATCTATTTTGCTAGTCTATAATAAGTAGCCCAAGGCAGACTAGATGCCCATCTTATTTAATATTCGCTTATTGAGTGTAGCTCTTAATTCGGCGTGCTTACAATTTATCTTCTAGCTGTTCTGGAACTTTTCAGCTCTCTATCATAGTGTTTAATCTACTGCGCATATAATATCTGTGTTGGTTTGATCTCAGATATGTATTTGTTTATGTTATCTTCACTAGTGCGCACCTTTTGGTCTGTTTTTGACTGGGAATAAGATGCTAGAGGCGAATTCTAGAACTTGATTTGCTTGATTTGATATGACAAGTAGGCTTACTGAGATTGAATTGAGAGTTATTAACTGATAGCAGTGGAGCTATAAGCACTCGGGTTCATCACTTCGTAAATGGGTAGTTATGCGCTGGACTAGATTGCGTTCCAATTGTTTAGAGCACCAGAAACATTATCAATAGAAAATGCTCATAGATCTTGGAATGCCATTGATGGCTTTAATTACATTTTATGGCAACTTATCTTTATTAGGAACCAAGATAAATCTTTATCACGAACCGAGAAGGTGACATTTGTTTTCCACGGATCAAAGCAGCACAACTTTCTCCAGAGGAACAATTTGCAGCGGCCATTGATGCTTCAAGACTGCAAAAGAACTAAACCTCGAGCTTTATATGATCTACAAATCAACTTGTTAGGTCATAAGATCTGCCTATTTATTTATATTTCACTAGTTTATAAAACCATCATATGTTAGGTTATTTATATAATACGTATGGTTGTGGCAGTCCCATCTAACTATTCAAAAACCTTTTGCTTTTGTGAACGTGACTACATCATTAAATCAAAATATGTGTACGTAAAAAATGAAAAATACATGAAGAAAAAAATAAAGTGAAGGTTAGGAATGACATGGCTGGCATAGAACTCGTATGGCCTCGCCTGACTTCCAATGGTTTGCCTGTGCTTTCACTAACGTTGATTGGGACTTGTTTTGCTATAAATTACTTTCTGGTTGTCAGCTTGGTCGTGCTAGTTCTTGCTTATCCAATGATTAAGGGTGTTTATATACTTCGGCCTTGGAATTTTTTCATAGAGAACAGATTGTATTATTGATAGAAAAAATGGTGTCGCTTTTAATTAATATGACATTTCATGGTTGTTCTGTCATATTTGCTATTTAGGACAAAAGGTAGGTGATGATATTCCATTGGCATGGAGAAGGGTACCTGTTCTTGCATGGGAAGAACTGTGGATCTACTGCCCATGTGCCCGAGTTTTGTTGTACTGGCTCTTTTGGTATTTGTGGCCCTTTTTTATCTATTGTCTTTTTTTTTTGTTTTATTAATTAATATGATATTTTTATTTAATTTTATTTTTTTAGTATTGGATTAATAGTAAATTAATTTGTATATTTTTATTAAATAATAAAATAAAAAAATAATCTGACCTATTATAATATATAATTCAAGTAGTATATTTAACAAATTAATTGTAATTTTAACTTGATTTATTTTTTATTTTATTTTTTAAAATTTATTTAGTTAACAAGATTATGTTAGGATAATTTGTATATAATTTAAATTAAAATTTAAATTAAATAAAGAGTTGGTTTGAAAAATTTTAAGTTTTAACCATTGTAATGATTTTAATATTAACATTAAAAGGTTTTCATTAGTCTAGATTAAAAAAATTAATTCCAAAAGATTCTGACTCCATCCCCAATAATAATAGCGCGGGGAATAAATTAATGAAATACTGGATCACCCCATAAAATCAAAATAAAATTCTTTATTTGAAAATAGAATCAAAGTTGCATTCTGAATCTTTCCCGCAAGGGAATCTTTTTCCCAAGTCAAAAGCAAGATTCTCACAGATTCCAGTCATTTACAATAAAATTTATTGCAGGAGCCTGTACCCGAATTTGCGATGAGCTTTGAAAAAACAAAAAAGATATTTAGCATTTTATATTTTTGAAGAGAAATGTCTAGATTAAAGATTTATCATCTAGTTATTAGTTATTATCAACTTAATTATCATCTAGTATTATGTTATTATGAATCCTAATTAATCGATAAATATTTTATAATATAGAATTGATTACCCTAAAAAAAATATTATCACTTTTAAAATATTTTATTTAAAAAAAATTATATTATTACAAATGGTCTATTGTATTATGCTATTGATGATTGAACTATAATATTTTTTATTCTAATATTAATAAATATTTAATTAAAAATATTTTTAATTTTGATTTTGATAAGTATTATATGAAGAGAATGTATGATTTTTTTAGTTTTGATGTCAATAAATATTGGATTTCAAAATTAATTCTAATTATAATATTAATATACTTAACTCTAATGTTAATGTTAATGAATATCAAAAGTATTTTCAGTTTTTGCATTGTAAAATACAAATATTCAATCATTAGTGAATATGAGGATGATTTTTTCAATTCAAGAATGGGTGGATATTAATCCAAGTGGGTATTTTTAACTTTGGTGTCGTTAATACAAATTGAAAAGATTATTTAGATAAAAAAAAATTATTTTTTTTTGAAAATTTAGGATTTATGTTTTTATTTTCTTAATGTTGAGGGTATTGACTGAGTCCATTTGTCTTAAACATAAGTAACATACATTTGATGTTTTTATTATTTTATAAATTAATTTGAGTATGTTAGTTCAATGGGCCTTTTAATTTAGACCAAATCCTGATATAATTAATAAACTTGTTATTAAGTTAAATATTCATGCAAAGTATTTTTGATTTTTTTATGACAATGCCGAAATATTTAAAACTACTATTTTGGATTTTTATTTTAATGAAGAGCAAAATAAAGGGTTTTTTTTAGAATGCTACTAGTAATTTTTTTATATTCAAATACAGGTGAATATTAGATGATCCGATAGGATCGTAGGAATAAAAAGAAGCAAAATCACTTAACTCTACTTGACTAGAATAAATATATTTACTGCGAGAGGTAAAGACTATTCGAAGTCAAAATACATGCAATTACATGCTCTGATGAGGCCTCACCACCCTTTAGGCTATGCAGCAAAACATCTGACTTGACGTGTACCCAAGTATCATAGGGATATTTATTCATCATTTTCTTCCTGACCATTGCTGTAGTCTGTAGATGTAAAAGAAAGCATTCCATGTCTTTGGAAGCCTTATTTATTTCAGTCTTTTGCTCTCAAATTTGTTTTCTTCTTTCCAATACACAGTGGCTGAGCTTGAAAAGAACGAAAGTTTTTGAAGAGGTTCGAATTTACCCGATGAACTTGAGAGTTAAGCTGAAATCTTAGATAATAGGTTGATCTTCTAGTTCCAATCATCTGAATTATTTTTTTTAGTTAATGTAGTCAATGAATAATACTTGATATCCTTTAAAAGTCATCTTTTATAAATATAAGGATTTTTTTATATTTAAATAAGTGTCATTTCAGAAAAAATGCAATCATCTTTTAGAAAAGAATTTCAAAAATACATATGCAATAAGAAGGAGAGAAAAAAAAAATTGACTTTAAAAGATATCGTGATCTCTTTTATAGCTCAAAGAGCTTATCACTTTTTAAAGAAAATAGGTTAAAATATAAGTAAAACATCTCTGATTTATTAAGATAAAATATCACTAACTTATCAAAAAAAAAATATTTTTAACTTATAGCTTAATCATATAGCCTAAGATTCTTTAGAGTTAAAACGAGCATGGATTCAAATATAGTGAGTCTAGCAACTTGTCAAATTCATTTATATATAGGTTCAATGCTCGACTAAACTTATATATAGTGGGTCTAGTAGCTCATTAAACCTTATATGTTTAGGCTCGGTACTTGGCTAGGCCTAGAGATTGTAAATTTAATAACTTATCAAACTCATATATATTTATCATCAGTGATTGACTGAAGCCAAAAATCTAGCCTATCTTTAGGATCAGGTAAGAACATAAAATGTTGATCCTTATCTTTTTATTCTTGCTACAACACAGCAGACACGATTAACAACGGGAAGGCGGCTTGGATGACCAAGTAATTAGAAGCTAAAAAATCCCTGATGCTACGCCAACTGCTACTTGTAAGAAAACCAAAAAATCCTGCAGCCAAAAACAAAAACCTTCACAATCAGGCTGTCATTTGATGGAGGACGCTCTCTAGCTTGTCTCTCAATTACTTTCTAAAAGAACTATTGTAGCCTCATCCCCATCACTGGGGCCAATACCTGGATCTAAACCTTAAAGCTCGTCTAATCTTCCAATCGATGTGTTCAGCTTCAGTTCCAGAAGCACTGTTCTACAAGTGCTGTAAAATTAGAAGGATTATCTGAAATCACTAACAAAACATCCAAAACTGCTATATAAAATTTATAGATGATAGTCTCAAGACATAACCAGATTGCTTTATCAAAACGAATAAGATTCTTGCACAACAAATTTATGGAGATTTTTGAACATTATAGGTGTACAAGAGCGCACCATACGGTTACAGGGATGTCTAAATTTGCACATCCTGGGTTGAATGAGATGTCTGAATTTGAACATCATGACATGTCTGTCTTAAAAAATTAATTTTCCAAACCATTTTCACGTTCTCAATTTCTTTGTCTAACGGCCAATTCATTGTAGCTAATCAAGAAAGTTTTATTGCAACACAACAAACTTGGAAATTAAAGAAATAAGTAAGTAGCTACAGTTCGAGGCGGCTTATATCATAGAACGGTCTCTCTTCTACAGAAGGTGTTGATATGCCGATGGAAAACCTTTGTATGGATTGCCTAATGCCACAACATTGCCAGGACGTGAAAATACAACCTGCAGTTTCATACAAGTTAAAACATTAATATGGGAGTAGAGCATCTTTAAATTTTATATATAATATTGATTCTAATGTTGTATACAAAATAGTCCCTACATCTCCGAAAGCTATTCATGAGCTTTTCGACGGAAAGGGATGAATGCAATTCTGCACTTACCTGGTAATCCCCAAGGGTATACGATTTGAAACCAGCAGCGCAGTAGTCAAAGTAATACTCCCATGTCCTGATGAACTTTTCATCGAATCCCATGGCAAGAATTTTGCTAAGAAAAAGAATGACAAAAGTTTATTACTGGCATCATACTCTGCAGAGAACAGAAAAATCAAATGATTATATCTACCTCTTGTTTTCCAAGAAATTTTTCCTCCACCTTCTTAACGTATGATAGTAATGACTTCCTATATTTTCCACATGCTCCACGCTGCACAAACAAAACTTGTGTTAGTATATTACAGAATATTCAGACAAACTAAAAGTAAGAACAAAGCTTTAAAGTACTGTGTAACAAAACAAACAACTCATACCAGAGTCTTGATGCAACACCCATGGCTGATGTTATCCTACTTAATGAAGGCAAACATCCACCGGGAAAAATATATTCCTTGATAAAATCAGAACTTCGCCTGTACTCATCATAACGCTCGTCTGCTATTGATATGAACTGAGGAAAAACAAACCATTTTTACTGGTTAGCAATAAGTAGAATGGTAAAGATGATAAGGAGTTATCTAGGCTAAATGTTGAAAATGTAGTAATCAAACACATTTCTCTCAGCACTGCAACTCAGACAATGAGAGGTTCCTTCCCTTTTTCGTCATACCTGTAGAACAAGAAGCCCATCTTCTGCCAATGCTGATTCGCAGCTACTAAAAAAATCCTCCATGTATTCATGACCCACATGCTCTATCATTTCACTAGGAAAATAGATCAAAATTTACGACATCTGTCTGGGTGGGATATGATAGGTATATATTTAGCGAAGACGCATCTTACCAAGATACGATTCTATCGTATTTATAGCCTTTAGGCAATTCACGATAATCACAGAGGAGAAGTCTGATATGATCCTGGTAAAAGAATAGGTTATAAGCTTCAAAATGAAGATATTTTTCTTAAGAAAATCAGTCTGAACAACAATTCAGACAGAAGTAGATGCTATATGTATCAATTATCATCCCATAGATACCTGCAGACCAGCTTCCTTGACTTTCATTTCTGCATATTTCAGTTGCTCCACAGATAGAGTGAGACCCGTGTATTTGCATCCTGTTTGTTTGACAACTTCAATAGCAAAAGTTCCCCAGCCACAACCAATGTCAAGAATTTCATGCTTCTTATCGATTCTTGCCTATATTGGTTAAAAAAATACATGATAGTATGTATATCAATTAAAATTTGTTAAAAATCTGGTGAAACAGTTAAGAGATTGTATATTACACTCACTTTTTCAATCAGAACAGAGATTTTCCTCAACTGAGCTGTATTCAAGTCTTCATCTTCAGTCTATAATGTAACATCGCATGCAAATAAAATAATCAAAAGTTAAAGCCTTGGCACATAGTGGATGAGATTCCTGTTTTGCATCAAATAAAATAAAATAAAAACATTGGAAGGTTGGGTTTCTGACCTTAAATATTGCAGACGAGTATGCCATTGTTTCTCCCAGGAACAGAGAAAAAACTTCGTTACTCTAGAAGAACGAAATGAAAGGAAGAGATGTAAGCCTAACTGAAAGATCCTTCACTAACATCAGAATTCTGAACATGGCACTAGCTAGTACATGCATTTCCACACAATTTCCACACAATCTATTTTCCCTACAGCGTGGACGTTATTAAACAAAAGAATTAACAAGTTATGATCCCATACCAGGTCATAATGACGAGAGATGTTCCTGCGAGCTTGTGTAAGAGTATTTTGCCTCAGAACATGCTGAAGGAAAAACTTTGCGGAAGCAATACCTGCTGTAAATAACGATGGTGTCCACCAACCCCTATACTTAACCACAGATGAATATTAGATGATCCAATAGGATCAAAGGAATAAAAAGAAGCAAAATCACATACCTTTTCTTATTCGCCTTGGAGATAGATTTGTTTGCATCTCTGTTCGCAATCAGAACCTAAAATATAAATTTTAATGGTCTCATTAATGATGTTAAAACCGAAATGAAAAGCACTATATGTTACAAAAACATGATCTATCTCACCATGAAAAGATCTAGAAGACATTGGTCTTTGTCAGCAAAAGAAAAATCTCCATCAATATAAGCATCTGCAAGGCCTATGTCAGCCCGCGTCGTTACCTGACAACGTTTTCTAATGATTGTAATGAAATGTTGAGAATTTCGTGCATTGCAACAACATTGTTGCTTTTAATCTTAGCTGAGCGAGAAGGAGACCCACAAGCAGAACGTACCTTCCAGTAAAACTGAGGATTGTGAACTTTGAGAACAACTTCTAGAGAACATTTTTTACTAGTTCCCTCGAAGGTGAAAGTTGCACCCCCTTCCTCCTCTAAGCTGTGACAGCACAGTCCAAATCAAATGACATTAAATTCGAGTTAGTTCCCTCGAAGGTAAAAAGTATCATTAAAACAGACAAAAAAAAAACCCAAGTGGGTGGTAGACAAATTGGGATTGGACGACCCTCAATTTACTCCTTATATGTATAAGATAAATGAAGGGATAAGATCTATTTAATTAATTAATTAGAATTTTCTTTGTGATAAATGAATTAGTTAGTTGCTTTCATTATATCTTCCAACTAATACTTATCTTAAGAAGGTAATGTTGCAAGCGATGCGGCGTTGTAGTGATTATCTTTATGAATTGAGAAGAGAAAAAAAAGACAAGTAATTCTTGTTTTTTATTAGTAGAAAAGAAAAATAAAAGTTGTCGTCTAATATTTTGATCACTAAAAATTCTAACTGGTCTTAGAGATTGAGCATAAAAACTAATTATATAAAAAAAAAAGTATTGGCACTACTAATATACCTTACATGAGGCAAGCTACATTGTTTAATTATTTGATATAACTAAAGTATTATTGTGTTTTATAATTGTTGATCTATTTAAAGTTTAAGAAAAGACTTCCTTAATAAGAACATTCTTATATTATCAAGTAAAAAAACTTAGTCATTCTAATGTCCAAAATATATATATAAAACAAATACCTTTTTAATATTAAAAATACATCATAAGTTTGTAATCCTAAATACTAAAAGAAAAAAAATAGCTTTTTTTAGTATTTTTGAAATTTAGCACTAGTTCTTATAGCTTTAATAAACTGGTTATTAAAAGCTCAAAACGCATGTTAATACAAAAAAAAAAATTGAATTTTTATTGTATGAAAATACAATATGAATATTTTTTTATATTTTTGATTGACTTGATGGTATGCATGAAAACAATATTTTTTTTTCTATATATATTTTTTTTCAACATTTTCGAGAAAACTAGGTACTTTAATATGGAATTTATATCTTTACAGTATAAAAATACAAATCAATATTAAAAGAAAATGATAGAAAATTCATGAGAAAATCACAAATTTTTTAAAAGGATTTTTGAAATTTTTTGTTGCTTTTTTTGTTTAATATATAATATAATATAATATTATAATTATATAATAAAATATATTGGGATAAGCCCAACCCAGTGATGTAGGCTGAGCTCATCCTAGTTTGGCCAAGATTCAGCCTAAAATAAAATGGACCGAGATTGGCCTAAAATAGGGGTTGGGTTAAATTCAACCCAACATACTCTATTCTAACTCTCCACTGTTCACTAGCAAAATAGTGGAGATAAAGGGAGAAGGAGAGGGGAAAGCTGACATGGCAGTGACTCACGACGACATTATGGTTGTAATGAGGCAAATTTGTGGTGGTTCTAGAAGTAGCAAAGAAGCTGACAGAGAGAAGAAAATGGTGAGAGGTTGAGGAGTTTATCTTTCTCTTTTTTTTTTATTTCTCTTTGATTTTGTTCCTTTCTTCTTTCTTTCTTTTCTGTTTCTTCCCTTCCTTTCCTTTCTTTTT